>NW_008342018.1:5690168-5691537 GCF_000622305.1 Nannospalax galili | reverse complement strand
ATTGTGTTACTTCACTTAGTATAACAGTTTCTAGTTCCATTCATTTACCTGCAAATTTCATGATTTCATCTTTCTTTTCTGCTGAGTAAAACTCCATAGTATAAATGAACCATATTGTCATTATCCACTCAGTTGAGGGACACATAGGTTGCTTACATTTCTTAGCTATTGTGAAAAGAGCAGCAACAAACACGGATGTACAAGTGTCTCTGCAGTAGGATGAGTTCTTTGGGTATATGCCAAGGAGTGGTATAACTGGGTCAAATGGTAGGTTCATTTGTGGTTTTTGAAGAGTTCTCCACACTGTTTTCCATAGGGGTTGAACAAGTTTGCAGCCCCACCAGCAGTGGATGAGTGTTCCCCTTTCCCCACATCCTCTCCAACATTTGGTATCATTTGTTATCTTGTTCTTAGCCAGTCTGACTGGGGTAAGACGAAATCTTAAAATGTTTTAATTGTTGAACATCTTTTAAGATTTTTATACCCATCTTTACTTCTTCTTTTGAGAACTCTCTATTCAGCTCCCTAGCCCATCTTTTAATTGGTTGCTACTCATCTTGGTTCTCTGTTTTTTGAGTTCATTATATATTCTGGTTATTAAATATCTGTCACGTGTGTTGCTGGTGAAGATTTTCTTCCATTCTGTGGGTTTTCCATTATCTTCCCTGGTTGCTTCCTTTGATGTACAGAGATTTTTAGTTTAATGAGGTCCCATATGTTAATTCTTGCCCTTGTTTCCTGAGCAATTGTTGTCTGGTTTAGAAAATCCTTTCCTATACCTATATCTTCTGGTTTTTCCCAATGTTTTCTTCTAACAGTTTCAGAGTTTCAGGATTTTTCCTTAGTACCATTTGCTTGGTATATTTTTTTCCATCCTTTCAACTTTAAGATATTGTCTGTCCTTGAAAGTGGGATGAGTTTCTTGCAGACAACAAAAAGATGGGTTTTCTTTCTTAATCCAATCACCTAGTCTGTGTCTTTTGACTGGGGCATTCAGTCCATTATTACTTGATGTTATTAATGAAAGATAAGTATTGAATCCTGTTGTTTTTATTTCTGTTTATATTCTTGATATAGTTATACTATTCCACAGTTATACCTTCATTGAGTTTCTTTCCATAACCCCTTGGATACAGTCATTCCTTTCTTCATCTCTTTGTATTGTTTCAAGTACTCTTGGAGCCCTGGTTTTGTGGACATGAATTCTTTCAGCCTATATATATCATGGGAGATATTTTCTTTCCCCTTTAACCATAATAGACATTTTTGCTAGGTAAAGTAGTCTGGGTTGGCATCTGTGGTCATTTAGAGCTGGGAATATTTTGTTCCAGGCTGTTGTGGCTTTCATAGTTTACAGTGAAAAGTCAGC
>NW_008342018.1:5689178-5690111 GCF_000622305.1 Nannospalax galili | reverse complement strand
ATTTTCTCTTTGTTTTGTGCGTGTAGTGTTTTTACTACGATGTGCCGTGGAGAGTTTCTGTTCTGGTCCTGTCTGTTTGGTGTTCTATATGCTTCTTGTATTTGTATGGGCATGTCTTTCTTCTATTTTGGAAATTTTTCTTCCACGGGTCTTTTGAAGATCTGTTCGATGCCATTATCTTGGGATTCTTCTCCTTCCTGTGTGCCTATGAGTCATAAGTTTGGTTTTTTTATGGTATCACACAATTCATGCATATTCCATTGTTGTGATTTCTTAAATTTTTAATAATCTTTGCTTGAGTGGTCTAGTTCATCCACTTTATCTTCCAGTCTTGATACTGTTTTCCATTTCGTTCATCCTATTGGTGAGGCTTTCTCCTGTCATTTCTAATTGGCTTACTGAGTGTTTCACTTCCTTTTTCATTTCAGCCCTAGTATTCTTCAATATTTCTAATTCTTTTCTGAATTCATTCAGAAGTTTATTACTATCTTCCTTCAGTTCTTTGATTTCTTTTTGTGTTATTTAAGTTTACTGAATTCTTTTTATCATGTTTGTAATTGTTCTTTTGATTTCCATGTCCTACATTATCTCTAGGGGGTTCTCATTATACTCCTCTCGAGGACTATTGGTATTTGGTGGGGATGTGTTATTTTTGTTTTTCATGTTATTTTTTCTCTGTGACTTTTACATGTGAATTTCTTTTGTAGTTTCTGATTCTTGTGTGAGACTCAAGCCTTCAAGTTTAGGTCTGCTTCTTTTTGTAAACTTTATGTGACTTTGTGCTTTACTGTTTGGGCATGAAAATCTGGTTCATCTAAGTTTCTAGTTCACTCTTTTTTTTTTTTTTTTTTTTCTTTTTTCCTTTTTGAGACAGGATCTCCCTGTAGATATCACAGAGATCTGCTTGCCTCTGATTTCCAGGTGCTGAGATTA
>NW_008342018.1:5687677-5689099 GCF_000622305.1 Nannospalax galili | reverse complement strand
GGCCTAGGGAAGCTTGTGGCCTTGCCACCCAGAGATGCAAAGGAAGATGGGGGCAGGAAGCAGCCCCAAGGGCCCCTGGGGATTGCATTGAGGAGCTGGGTTGGTCTGGATACAAAGGACCAGGAAGAGGAAAGGTCAGCCCCAGCATCCAGGAAAGAGACTAGTTAGTTGTGTAGACCCAGGGAAGCAGAAGAAGGTGAGGGCGGGGCCAGGCCCAGAGCTCCCCTAGGGACCTGAGGAGGAACTGACTTGGTCTGGATGCAAAGGATCAGGCAGCAGTGGTGGTTCCCCAGACGTCTGGGGTACCAAGACAAGGAATGGGTAGAATCCAGGCTAGGAGGAGAGACCAGTTGGGGGAGATGGGAGGGTGAACAAGGCTGGGGAGTCAAGGTGCAGAGGGTATGACTGAACTACCCCAGAGAGGCCTTTGTGTCTGCAGGCCCAGGGAAGCAGAGGGAGGTCTTTCTTTGGTCTTTTTGAGACAGGGTCTCCCTGTAGCCCCAGCTGTCCTGGAACTCACTATGTAGACTTGAACAGGAATCTACACACACATATTTACAACAAATAATCAAAATTCACACAAAGTATATGAATGTCAGATCTACTTTCAACTATTAGACATTTTCAATTATCTTTTTGATGGATATCCTTGCCTTGAAGGAAAATACTAGCAATCTCAAACAAAAACAGATCCTAAAGAATAAGAACAGGAAAACTACACATGCATTCTTTTCTGAAACTTTAAAATTTTTATATTGACTAAATATATTCTGTTAAATAAAACATGGACTGCTCTATCTTCCCCATACTTGTATAATCTTGTACTGTCTGCATGAGGAGCAGGAAGCATTGCGGAGCCCTTATCTGTACCATAGTCTAGCTGTCACTGTTTGATTCTGCTTAATGCCCTCCTGGGCACTTAGGCTCAGCCTTAGCATTTGAAGTATCAATGCTGTATGAAACGGGACAGGGAGACAGAAAGGTTTTCTAGCAATTACTGGGATTCCTTTAAAGTAAATCGGTTAAAACCATACAGTATGTGCAATGGGTGTAAGTAGGAATAGACTTGATTGTAGATGTTCAGATGCCTATTATAAACCACAGTCGCTTGTATTAGTAACTGAATTGCTCAAGAAAGTACATCACACCTGAGAAGATTAACCATTCTTTAAATGGCCCTGATTTAATGTCTCTAGAGTTACCTAAAGGCAAGTATCAGAACCAAAGTAAGAGATCAAAATTGGAGTTTATAATGGAGGATGGATTTGAGAAGTCTTTGAAAAGACATATCTGTATTTTTTGATTTATGATCAATGAATGATTGAACGTTGAAAGAGGAAGACTATTTGTTGAATGAAGACTCGCTTTAAAACACAATGAGAAATTTAGCTCTCAAGACATAAAAGTTAAGTCTCTAAAAGT
>NW_008342018.1:5685098-5686238 GCF_000622305.1 Nannospalax galili | reverse complement strand
TGAGTTATATTTGAGGAAGAAGCATAAAAATTTACTTCATGTTAATTAGTAGATGTGAAAAACATTACCACTGAAATCTACCTGACGACCTTATATCCATGTTCGGGTGCCAAGGATCTCAGAAAGTAACCGACTATGATTAGTTTTAATCATACACATAGAGATTAGAGATGCATGTGCAAACATCTATGTGCTAGTAGCATTAAAATGAGTTTTTCTGTATGAAACGGTATATTTTAAAATGAAATGGAGATCTTTTTTAAAGGTTAAAACCTCATTCAATTTTATGTCTTATAGGGTTTATACTGAGTTCAATATTGTATGACTGTATTAATTCAACTGTGTACCTAAAAATTTACAGCCACCTTTGAAAGAGATGTATCCTTGCTCTGGAATGTGTTACTGAATATGTTAAAGCTGTAATGAAATGCTTCTAAAAAAAAACTTGAAAATAAAATTTGAAAATTAAAAAAAAAGCATAATTAAAGGAGTCATAGACAGCTTAAGTCCAGTGATGATACAGTAGTGTGCAATAGGTTATAGCAGAAGGCAGTCACTACAAACTGTCAGAGATGAGTCAGATAATCTTTGAAGATATGTAATATTTACTTATCATGACTAAGCTTTTCTGAAAAAACAACTGGTAACAATACAATTTATATATGCTAAGACAGTTTTGGAGAAGGAAATATGAAAAATGACAGTTTCTCATAAACAACCAAATGCTATTGTGAATATTGTGACTATCGTGTCAGCTGAAGGAAGTTATTATAGTGGTGAAAATGTTTAATTTATATTAATAGCTATTGTATTTATGAAGTATATCTAGACTTCTTACTCATTGGTAAATATGTATAAATGTAGTAAAACTGAAATGAAATAAGTCCTTGAAATGGTTAACTCTTCCACTTTAAAAAAACATTAGACCTTATACTCATGGGTATTAATTTTGAGTCAATGTAATAAAAAACATATGGCAAAAAGGGAACACCAGGGGATTTACTGATCACCTTCAGATCAATCTTGATTTTCATTTTTGCTTGAATATTAAATGATGATTTGAAGACCATTAAGTTCATTAATTGATTTACTGATTTATACACTTATTTATTCAAAATAAGAAAGATTGAATTTTTACAT
>NW_008342018.1:5684052-5684845 GCF_000622305.1 Nannospalax galili | reverse complement strand
AAACAGGAGAGGGATCTAAATACAATAAAATATATTGTATGGAATTCACAAAAGTTAAAAAAAAAGTCAAGAAATTTGAATCCTCTTTATATATATATACATATATATATAATATGTTAATATGTATGTACCTATGCACATGCTTAAAGAGTCAAATATGTGTCCCCAAATATCCTTCAATCTGGACCATCCACTGCAGCCTGGTCAACTTGGTGAGTAGCACCCTTAAACAATACTGATTCTCACCCTCCTCACATCCATTGGTTGCCAATACTTAGGGAGGGTTGAGGTTTCTAACTCAATTCCCTAGGTCTATGATAGGAGTTTGTCTGGATTGAACTTACACTGGACTGGTACTGTAAGTTCTATAAGAGTTATTTCCCAGCTGTCTGGGACACTCTGCTTCCTTGTGTTCATCCACCACCTCTGGCTCTTAAAATAAAACGTAAGTTTCTAAGCACTATGTACTGGACTCTGGTTTATAGAAACATCTATATTCTTTTTTAAAATTATTATTTTTATTGATTTTTTTGTGCATTTAAAACAATAAATCTTTTTTTTTAATTTTTAAAAATGATTTATTTTATTTTATGTGTATGAATATACTTATTGCCTGCATGTAAGTAAGTGCACCTGTGTCATGCAATGCCCATGGAGGCCAGAAGGTGCCAGACTCTCTGGAACTGGAGTTACAGACAGTTGTTAGCTGTCATGTGGCTGCTTGGACCTGAACCTGGGTCCTCTGCAAGAGCAGTCAATACTCTTAACCTCTGGGCCATCTCTCCAGCCCTCA
>NW_008342018.1:5678013-5682705 GCF_000622305.1 Nannospalax galili | reverse complement strand
CTTCCCCCCCTTTCTTCCTTACTAATACCCTTGCTCCCATAATCCTACGTCTGTTGAACTGTTTCTTTCTCCTTATTCCCTAGGTTCCTCATATACCCTTCCTTCCCCCCTCCCCTAATCTAACCCAATTTTTATCCATATCTCCCTTCTTAAGGTCTGTTACCTACTATTCTTCTCCTTCAGGTTATTTCTTTTCCTTTACCTCACTGTTTCCTTACCCTTGTCCTGGTTCCTGCAGTTATGTCTGTTTGCATACCCTTCCCCTACACACCCTCCCAATTCCTCCACTGGCTTTCACGGATTCTGTTATATATGTTAAGGTCTACCTGGTCAAGATCTTATATGCAGATGTCCCTGGGTGAAAGTTCATCCACTGGAGTCTAATCAGTCTCAACCTCCCATGTATCATGGATCATTGTGGAAGAGGGGGTAGAAAGACAGTAAGAGCTAGCACGAACATAAGGAAACAGTCTTCTGGGCCTCTGGGAACTCGCTCATATGAACTTACATCAATAGTGACAATATGGACAAGACCCATGTTGACTCAATCAGACAAAACTTAGCATAGAACTGTGGAAATGGGCAGCAGACCCTCAATTTAACTGAGGAACTAATGGTAACTGATTGCTGTTGGGTGAAGGAAAGTTGATCTTCTTAAGGGAGTGATTCTAGGTAGGCTGACTAAACTCCACTAGCCAAAGATGGCAGACGCTTGACTTATAGGCATTGTGAGTTGCCCAACATGGTTACTGGAGAACAAACTGTTGTCTCTGAGAGAACAGCAAGTGCTCTTAACGGCTCAGCCATCTCTTCAACCTCTATTGGCATAATTTTTTTCTTAATAAAGAGGATTTGAATTTCTTGACTTTTTTTTTAACTTTTGTGAATTTCATACAATATATTTTCATCCTTATTCTGTACTTCTCCTATTTAAAACCCCTTACTATGTTCCACCCAATTTTATGTACTAGAATATATATATATAAATAAAAGTTTGCTAAAAGCAAAATAAATGCTTTCCTAGTCAAGAAAAAAGAATAAACATTATAAACACATTGTGGCAATTTCTTACTTTAAGATATACAATTGCATTTGTGTTCCATAATAAATATCATAAATATATGATATTATATATATCATAACATGATATTTTTACAATCATGTGTATATGTATTAGAACATCACATTACACACTTAAGTGTATACAGTTATAAAAATAAAATGTCATTTTAAAAAATAACACACAGTGCATATTTTTTAGTATTTAAATCTTGCAAAGGTTGAAGAAAATCTGTTTCATATTTATATTTAAAAATTATGGTTGTTTTAGTTATTTTTCTGTTGCTGTGAAAAACATCATCACCAAAAACAACTTGGGGAGGAAAGGGTCTGTTACATCTTAACAGGTTAGTCTATCATCAAGGGGAGCCTGGACAAGGGACTCAAACAGGACTCTGGAGACAGATAACTGAAGCAGAGATCATGTTGCAAAGTTGCCTTCTTATTTGCTTCCACTGACTTGCTCTAGGTTTTTTTTTCCATTGGATGTTTTATTTTAGAGCAAATTCACAAAATACTTAGTCTTTTGTTGCTGTGGTTCCCCCCCACACCCCAAATTAATACAAGGCACAGTTGCAACCACTTTTTTACACATCTCAGACACACTTTCCTATGGATGCACCACCCACAGTAGATTGGGACCGTTAACCAATCAACTCAAGAAAATGCTTCACAGACATGGCAATAAGCTATTCTTGTCGGAGGCATTTATTCCGTGGAGATTCATTTTTCCCAGGTGACAGTAGCTCTGTCATGTTGACAAAAACTCACCACAACTATGGTTTAGGTATCAATTTGGTGCATAAAATATCAAGTATGTTTGGCAAAAATTATTAAAACCAAGTCATATGCTCTGGAATTTATAAAAAGTATAGAGATGAATAACTTTTTGGTATCAAAAGTCAATTTTTCTGTGAGTTTCTATACATTTATAGTTACTAACACCTTTAATTTCCATTCTTCCCTCTTCAATAAATTTAAAAAGTTTTATCCTGTTTCCATCCTCTGGATTTGCCCACCAGCTTCAGTGAATTGAAATTCCTTCACTTGCTTATATTTTCTTTCTGCCCCCTAAGTAGACCAATGGAAACAGAGCTAAATAGAAATAGCATATTTCTTATGTGTAGTTGCTTCATTTCTTTTTAATGGGAGCTGCTCTCGTTTCACTCTTGCTGTGACAAATACTACATACAAAAGAAAGGTTTGTTTGACTTACACCTCCAGGTCACAATCTCGTTACTGAGGGAACTCTGGGCAGGAATTCAAGGCACAAACCATGAAGGAGCAGTGCTTGTTGACTTACTCTCTGTCTTTCTTATAAGCTAATGCTTAGTAGCTTTGTTACATAGCCTGAGACCACCTCCTAGGTATAGTACTGCCCACAATGGGCTGGGACCTGCTACATCAATCAATAATCAAGAAACTCTCTGACAGACATGTGCACAAACCAGTCTATTCTAGACAGTTACTCAGGTGAAGCTCTCCTGTCATCTCCTAGATGACTATAGGCTTTGTCAAATTGAGAAAGCTAACTAGGACAATAGCTAAAATCACAATATGATTCATGAGGCATATAAAGTTAACAGACTGTAGAAGATCAATAATTCACAAAGCCATGCATCAAATCACCATAAACCAATCTCATAACATTATTTGAGCTTTACCTGTGGATAATCTGAAACAGATGATATATCTGTCCTGTAACTGTTAATAAATGGTAGACATGAACATTGACATCTTTGCCTGTCTGCTCAGAGATTAACACAACCACTACTAAATATTACAAACATACTTGATTAATGGCTCCTTATATCCCAGAGGGATTCATGGTCAAACTTCTCTCCCATCTGTTTATCTGTTGGTATATATCTGTGTACTTGGATCAGTGTCACTGTTTGCTAATAATGTATACAATTCACAATGTTTGACTCTATTAACCAATTGTTTTCTTTATAAAAGTCATTTAAGGAATGTTACACTAAAATAGAATTACTGGTATTTATGAATATGTATTAAAAGTTTCCTTTACTTTTCCAATGCCAGGTCATGTTACAAAACCAAACTAGAAGTGGAGGGTGTAAAGATTTGTCCTGATAAGAGGTATGTTTGTTGGCTTAAAAAAAAAAAATCTATAAATGGTAAATATCCCACAAAAGAATTCTTGCCCTCAGTGCTTTCCAAATCCTCTTCCCACTTTAGATGGTTGAATTTTCTTTTTCATGATCTCAAAGACCACCTCTCAGACCAGCTAAGAAAATTTCCATAAGCTCTTAGGTCCATGCTTATTACCCCTTTGTGCAAAGCGTCATCCAGATTAAGTTAGAAGTCCTTATATGGTATCTGCAGAGTAGAGATGAATATCCCCATCTCTGATAAGAAGTGCTAAAGATTGCTATAAACTGTGATGGCTACAGGGTATTTCCTTAATAATAATACCTAACCTTGGATGAGTTCAAGTGTAGCTACGTTGTATAGGCACTTGCCTACCAAGGTCAAGGCTCTTGGTTGAGTTTGAGCATTAGAGATAAAACTAAAACTAAAATTAAAAATTCAATAAATACCGATAAATTCTAGGTTTATTTGAACTCTAAGTTTGATTTAACTGTCTATTTGTGTTATATGTAACAATAAAAAGTTGTTTGCTCCAGGTGTGGTGGCATGCGACTTTAATCCATCACTTTGGAGGCAAGGGAAAGTCAGGTGGATCTCTATGAGATCTAGGCAAGCCGGGTCTACATAAGCAAGATGGGGCTACAGTGAGAATATTCCTCAACAACCCCCTAAAATAAAGAAAAGATATTTTGACTGTTATAAGAAAATTCATGAATTATCTTTGTCAAAATTTTGAAATGTGGGAAACTAGAGAGACTTACCACCAAGTAAAGTGCTGTCATACAAGTTTGAAAACCTGAGTTTATATCGCAGGTACCCATGTAAAACCTAGGCATGACAGAGCATAGCTGTAACCCCAGATCTGAGGGCAGAATTGTGGGAACAATGAATCTCATGGGCCAGCCAGGTCAGTCAAAGCAAAGATATGTAGCTTCAGTGAGAATCCTTGTCTTGAAGGACAAAGTGGAGAGTAATTTAAGGATAAATTTGACAGGATCTTTTGAGTTCCACACACATTCACACACTTGCACATATACTTGTACACATGCAAAGAATATATATGTTCACTACACACAAATACACACACAAAAGTAAATAAATAAAAATTTTAAAATACCAATGAAATGGATAGTCTTCCAGAAAGCTGGTCAGTTACTCATATGTACTCATAGCAATGGTGATAGCATGCACAAGTCCTATACAACCTCAAATCAGACAATATCCCAATATAGGCACGGGGAAGTGGGTAAGAAATTCCAACCCAACCTAAGGAAATTTTGGCAATTAATCAGTGCTGAAAGGGGAAAAGACAGTATCTTACAGGGATGAGACTCTTGGTGGGCCCAGTGGATGAATCACACTGAAGGACATTTGTGGGCACAAATCAAACTCTATAGGTTGAATATATATAAAATAAATTGAACCAGGGCAGTGGGAAGTGGTGCAGATAGGGGAGGAAATCAAAATAACATCAAATCATATTGTTTGAAAAATAAAAAATATTCATAAAAATAAAATTAA
>NW_008342018.1:5632038-5677957 GCF_000622305.1 Nannospalax galili | reverse complement strand
GTAATTCTATTTTTCTTTTAAAAAGAAGAGTCCTTTAAAACATTCTTATTGAAAATAAAACACTTCATGATGAAATATATTTAACTGAACAATTAAAAGAAATAATGCTTTGCATAATGCAGAGTGGATGGGGGTTAGATATTTTAACATATTTGGGGGGTTCAATACCCATGAAACCATACCATCAGGAAAATTTTTAAAGAGTGGCAGAAAATTCTTATTTTTAAACACATTTTCAAAATATTTTAAACAACATTAGCAATACAAAATACTAATCCGGGGGCTGGTGAAATGGTTGAAAGGTTAAGAGCATGGGCTGCTCTTGCAGAGGACCTGGGTTTGATTCCCAGCACCCACATGGTGGCTAACCACCATCTGTAACACCAGTTCCAGTGGATCTGACGGCCTCTTCTGACCTCTGCCAGCATTGCACATGGGTGCACTTACATACATGCAAGCAATACACTCATACACATACAATAAAAATAATAGTAAATAAAGTATTAAAAAATATGAATTCAGAAGATCTCAATAAAAACAGGCAAAAGTACAATTTTAGGTACTTAAAATATCTTAAGTATATTTTTTGCTCTTCAATGATTTTTTTTGGAATTTCATACTATATGTTTTGTTCAAATTTAGACACTTTCCTCTCCTGTCTGTACCTGCCCTGCTATTTCTCACCAAATTTCAGGATCTCTCTCTCTCTCTCTCTCTCTCTCTATACAAGGCAAGTGCTTTTAATATATATATATATATATATATACACATACATATGTATATATAACTTATAGAATCAAATTTGTGTCTCCAGTACCTTTTGATGATGTTTTCTTCCCTCAAATCAAACTAACAAAATATCCTCCTTAAATGGGATTAACTGTCCTGTCCCCATAGCCACTAGTTAATGATACTTCTTAGTCAGCCTTGTCGTTTCTTATCCACTTACCCATGTCTGTGTCAGGATTTTGCCTGGATTGAGCTTAATTGTGAATTGTGCATGCTGTCACCATTGCTGTGAGTTCATATGAGTACCTGACCAGCTGTCTTGAAGACTCTGTTTTCTTATAGTCATCCATTCCCTCTGGCTCTTATAATCTTACTGTACTCAGGATGATTGTTTTCCAGTTACATCTATTTACTTGTGAATTTCATAATTTTTGTTTTTTTACGAGCTGGATAACATTCCATTGTGTGTATGTATGATACCTTCATTATCCACTCATCAGTTGATGGATGTCTAGATTGTTTCCAGTTCCTGCCTATTATGAAAAGGGAGGCAATGAACATGGATGAACAGATATTTCTGTAGGCGGGTATAGAGTCTTATTTTGTAGATGCCCAAGAGTGGTATGGCTAGATCAAATAGTGATAAATTTCTAGCTTTTTGTGGAATCTCCACAATGATTTCCACAGTGCCTGCACTACTTTGTGCTTCTGTCCTCAGTGGTAAGATTTCCCCTTTCTGAACACCCTACCAGCTCACCAGCATTTGTCTTTCTTTGTTTTTTATATCTTAGACATTCTGAGAGGGGTACAATTTTAATCTGAATTTCCCTGATGACTGCTGATGTTGAAATTTTTTAAATATTTTATTTATTATTTTATGTGTATGAGTGTAGTGCCTGCATGTAGGTAAGTGCACCCATTTTGTGCAATACCCGTGGAGGTCAGAACAGGCTGTCGGATCCCCTGAACTGGAATTACGGACAGTTATTAGCTGCCATGTGGGTGCTTGGAATCTAACCCAGGTCCTCTGAAAGAACAGTCAGTGTTCTTAACTGCTGAGCCATCTTTCCAGCCCAATGTTGAAAATTTTTAAAAGTATTTTTCAGCCATTTTCATTTCGTGTTTACAGAACTCCTTCTTAGCTCCTTGCCCCATTTTAAATTGAGTGTTTATTATTTTGAATTTTTCTTAAATCTTTTTGAGACATGGTCGCTCTGTAGCCCCAGTGGTCCTGGAACTCACTACGTAGACGTGGTTGGCCTTGAACTCACAGAGATCTGCCTGCCTCTGCCTCCTGAGTACTGGGATTAAAGGCATGAGCCACCATGACTGGCATATTTTGAATTCTTTATGTGTTATAGATAGCTGGTAAAGATATTTTTCATTCTGTCGGTTGTCTCTGCACTCGAATATTGGTGTCCTTTGCTTTACAAATGCTCTTTAGTTTCAAGATATCCCATTTGTTAATTGTTGGACTTAATGTTTATACTTCAGGAGTCCTGTTCAGAAAGTTATTTCCTCTGCTTATAAGTTCCAGTGTTTTCTCTATCTTATTCAGGGTACTGGGTCTTATTTTGAGTCCCTGATGAATTTGGAGTTGAGTTCTGTGGGCAATGACAGAGGGGGATCCACCCCCATTCTACTTGCTGCTATCCAGTTTTGCCAACTTCATTTGCTGCACATACAGTCTTTTCTCCACTGTGTGTTTGTGATTCCTTTGTCAAAACTCTGAAGGCTGTAAATGTGTGGGTATGTGGGAAAGACATAATCTGAACTGATGATTTTTAATTAACCCTAGCAGAACCATGTGCTCTTGTGTTTTGTGACCTTGGTGCATGATTTTGCTTCCTAGCAACCTCCATGTGGTACTACAACCCAAAAGATAATGAATGAATGTGGATATATTGAATGTTATAATGTCAAAGCATTGAAAGGTGGTGCCCCATCTCTACTAGACACAATGGAGATTGAGAAGGATTCTTGACCTCAGATAAATGAGATTCTAGAAAAGGATGAAGTCTAGATGCTCTGTTGAGATAGGGAGGAGCCAAGGTTGTACTTCCCCAAAGGCAACCATAAAAAACATTTTGAACAAAATTATGGATAGAACCAAACTACTGACACAGTTTCAAGGATGAAGTTCCACCATGTCAGTTCCATCAGCACAGTTCCAGGAGACAGACAATTCCAAGAGATATCTAGGGCCACAAGTGTTTCCATGATTAAATTTACTCCTAAAAGTACATTTAAGAGTTAGGCTATTTGTTCACGTAATCCTAATGTCAGGATAGTAATATCATGTCTATTTAAATATGGGTCTTCATTCTATTGTACTGATGAATGTGTCTGCTTTTATACCAGTATCATGTTTTTTTTATTACTATAGCTCTGTAGTATAATGTGAGTTCAGTGATAGTAATGTCTCCAGCAATTCTTTCCTTGGTTAGGATTATTTTGCTATACTGTTTTTGATTTTTGTTTGTTTGTTTGTTTGTTTATGAAATTTGAGGCTTTTTTCAGTTCTGTAAAGTGTGTGTTGGAATTTTAATAGATAGTGCACTGAATACACTTAGATTAGTAAAGGAAGTATAAACATTTTAATAGTAGCTACAAATAAACTACAGGACATATTACATTTAATGAGTAAAATTGCAAACTACCACACTCATAATCAGAAATAAATAAGGATGCTTCTTCTAGCTTTTTTTTATAACCCCCCCTGGAAAACCTATAATGTTTAATAAAATAAATATAGGTATATTTAATGAATATAAAAGAATAAATGAAGCCGTTATCTACTGATAGATAGTTGTCTACAAAAATAAATATGTTTTCAATCAGATTATTTATATAATAATTTAATAGAGCAGTCACTTCATATAAAATAGTAATCAAATGAAGTTTATTTTCTATCTGACATGAAGAGTATGAGTTTACACTATCTAGGGTATTGTAAATCAGGCCTCGAAACACTAGTGATATTGCTTTTTACCTATATGTCTTTTTAAATCACATTAAGGGACAAGGAAGTCAATGGAGTAAGAAAAGAATAACTAAATATTCAAATCTCTTTAAATGTATGTATAGTTTACTAAATTTATTAATCAGTCTGATTCTAAAATATGTCTGAGAAATCAAAGAAACTGAAACAGTGAGACATTCTTAAAGGATAATATGGCTGAAGAAGTTGTTGTAATCAGTTATCAAAGTTAATCTTCATGATACAGAAATCAAGATGCAGTGATTTGGATGCAGACAGACACTGCCAGCAGTAGAGAAGATTATAGTGACTGGAAAATCACACATGTCCCTTGCATACATGAGGAGTCCCCATACAAAAGGGAAGGAAAAAGACAAAAGTTTCAGTGAGCTGTGCAGAGTGAATGCCATATTTATTGTTAAAATTTTGAGACCTGACTTGTGCTTCCCATGACAGGGAAAAAAAAAATCCAGTGGGGGCAGAATGCAGATATAAATGGCAAAGGCAAAATGTCAAATAACAAAGGTAAACTAATAAAAACGATAATATGGAAGAATCTTCATAAATTTGATGCAGAGAAAGTGCTCAGAAACAGAAAGGAGTGGCACTAACACTTGGATTGTAACTTTAAAATATATTTGATAATTCAATCAAAAATTAAAGAGAGCAAAAGGCCAGGCACAGTGTGAAATGCATTTGGACCATTTTTCTTTATATCTAGCTAGATAAGAAAATAGGTCGTGAAACTGTACACACTGAAAGTAAAAATGAAAACAGGAATCAGTATTAAAATGGATTGTGTGCTTCACAAAATCAGGGTATCTCTTTGACCAAGAAAATATAAAATGATCTTTAATTCACTAGTATTATGGGAAATACAAGGGAAAATTAAAACACAGACCCTATTGTGTGACCCCAAACTAATAAATTTAAACACTGACAATAAGTAATATTTTACCTTCCTAACCACAAATTTATTTTTCTTTAAATGATGTTGAAATGATTAATTTATATTTGGCTTAATCAATTTACAAAAATATATTTGATTTGAGAATTTTATATAATTTATTTTGATCATATTCTGATGTTCTTCCCATTCCCCAGCCCCACATTACTGCCTCCACCCCCACTGAATTTCCTCTATTATTATTAGTCTTTTTGTCCAGACATCCGATTATAATGTTTCTTAAATGCTACTTGGTGTGCATCTATCCCTTACAGTCTAGTTAACCTACCAGACAATACAGAGATGGCCAAGATGTAGAGAATAAGAGGCTGTGAAATACCCTGCCCCAAATGGGACTCATATCACACCTTCTCCTCCCAATGCACAAGGATTATTGCAGAAGAAGGGATGGAAATACTGTCAGAACCAGAGGTGGTAGATGAATACAAGGAAATCGTGTTGTCTGTATACAACAGGGGAACTATACATATGAACCCTCATCTCTTATGGTAGCATTGGCAAGATCTGTGTAGACAGAAGCCTGACAAAATGTCAACAAGGGTGGGTGGGGGGAAGATACCTCAGCCTCGCTGATAGCTGCTGAGAGGAGGAGTCAGCTTTCCTTAGTGGTGATAAAAGTTTTGATGAACAAAAGAATTAGAGACGCATTTCACAACAATGGCTCTGTGCATAAAATTGTAAATACTGCAAAAATCTAGAAGGATCAACTGACTTTAAAGACTACAGTGTCATATAGCCAAGTCATTTTACTCTTTGGTATAAACCCAAATGTATGTATACACACACAGCAACATCACACATACATAGGAACACAGTATCATTTTGTATTTACGCTAAAATTTGGAAGCACCTCAGATTTCCTATTTATAGAATGTCCAGGTAAATTATGCATTCTATTCAATAAAATTTAATGAAGTACACGATATAGTAACATTTTATTTAAAAACTGTCAAAAAAATTAACAAAAATTCTCATTTGATTGTATTTAAGTAAAATTCTCAAGTACAGAAAAATAACCTAAAGAGCTCAAAGTCATGAAAGAATTTACAGGGGCCTTAGAAAGGGTCAGCACATTTAGCAGAGACATACAGAGGCTTGCACACTTTACCCTGGACAAAAGCACTTTTCCAACCTTGAATCCTTTGTAATGTCTTATCCAGGTATATAGGTACGTTTGAAACTTTATTACTTTTACTTTCTGAGTCATGCTTCAGAGTCATTTTCAATCAAACACAAAGTAAATATCAAGTTCTTAGAATACGGAAGAGCAATTAAATACATCCTACCCATTGTCTTCTGATAATTTTGTTCTGTGCCAGGGAGGGGAATGCAGAGCCTGGTGCAGAGGAAGCAGGAAACACTGTTGTGTTTTGTTCGTCTGTTGACTTTATTGGTTTGGTTTTTACATATGATATAGAAGGATGGCAGTCTTTGATTTTTCTAGTTCTGGTTTTGTTTCCACTATTCTTGGATTATATACCTTCTGGCCTTATAATACCTAATTTTATATGTTACCCATTTTTCTAATTTTCACCTGGTCCTGGCAATTTCACAGAAACAAGCTTTATCTGTCATACTTAGTGGGATAATAATGCTGACTGTTGAATGTAGACATCAAAAGCACATTTTGTACAATGTTTGTTTAAAAGGAAGTTTTCCAAAGATCACTTTATATTCTGCATTTTAATTATCTTTTAAATTTCTAGCATATAATCAGCATTTAATTTAGTTGCTTTTTTTCAGCCCTGCCTTATTTAAAAATTTAAAAGGGGACACATGACTTTTTGGTAGTGATCTCTGTCTTTTCTTGTTACTGAGAATAATTGAATGCTCATATTTAGGAACTTACCTCAAAAGTTATATCACAGAATAATGAACGTGATTGCTACTAGTACTACTAAGAACTGGTGTAAATAATTAACTTGTGCTGATTTCATTTGCACATTTTGTAGTTATAGTACAATCTCAATAATATCCATCTTAGCATAAGATTCATAGTGATAGTCACATCACTTCTGCACTGGCTTGAGGACCAGGCTTCATAGTCAGTACCTTGTGAATTCACATATTCCCTAATTTTCTGCTTTCATAACTAATCTGACTTATTTCCAAATATCACAAAATAACATGAAATTTGAGATTAAGAATGATTGTGAGACTCACTATTTCATGGAAGAAAATAATGAGACTTTCCTCAGTTCATGAAAAAGGAACAAATACACTGAATTTAAATTAACTGCAGGTATGTTCAAATGTGTTTCCCCCTGTAGTAAGTTGTTCAAGCTGCTGAGTGAAAGCACTAGAAATTGGATAGCTTAATAACTAAAACTTGATTGATTAAAAGTACACTATTAGTGTTGGTAAGGTTGGCTTCTTCTGAAGGCTGATTGAGTTCAACTGCTATCTGCCCCTTTTCTAATGTTGTCCACCTGTGCATTTCTCAGAGTTCTGGAAACTAGGATTCATGAATGAAGATCAGAAGACAAACTTGTGTGCATGCCCTTGTCTTCTGCTTTGTTTCAGATGGGGTCTCATATTGCTTCCTGTGCATATGTAGGGCTAGGTGGCCCAGGAGATTCGGGGGATTTTCCTGCCTGTGCATATTGTACTGTAGAAGCACTCAGATTACAGATACCGCCACTTCACAGGGATCCTAGAGCTCCAAACTTACATCCTCATGATTGCATAGCAAG
The DNA here is from genome assembly GCF_000622305.1 of Nannospalax galili. Classification (NCBI taxonomy): domain Eukaryota; kingdom Metazoa; phylum Chordata; class Mammalia; order Rodentia; family Spalacidae; genus Nannospalax; species Nannospalax galili. Next base: position 5,670,588 of record NW_008342018.1, on the reverse strand, counting down.
CACTTTTGATCCCTGAACCATATCCCCAGAGGCCATTACAGAGTTCCACACATAGAACTCGTCACTCATAGAATATGTGTCTGAGAGATGCCCTAAGTGACACATTTACAGTGGAACCTCACCTAAGGCTCAGGAACATAGCAGAGAAACTAAAGTTACCTCTCAACTCACACCAACAAAACTTCCTCATGCAACAGATTGTGATGCACACAGAAGGCCACAACTGACTAAATGTAGAGAATAAGAGACTGCAGAGGGTGTGTCCCTAGATAGGATACCTATATTAAATTTCACCCATCCATGGCTTAAGAACCGTTGTCGAAGAGGGAATGGAAAGATTGTAAGAGCCAGGTTAGATGCACAAACATATGGAAATGGAATCTTCCAGACCTCACAGAACTTGCGCATATGAACTTGCAGCAATGGTGACAGTATGCAGAAGACCCGTGTAAACTCAGACCAAAACCCAGCATAGAACTTGGAAAATGTTATCAGGCCCCAAACTTAGGAGAGAAACTATTGAAAACTGATTATTGTTTGGTGAGGGATAGTTGATATTTAAGGGAGAGACTCTGGATAGACTGATTGGACTCCAGTGGGTGAACTTGTACCTAGGGACATCTGGGTACCAAAGCTTGACTTGATAGACACTAACATATATGCTAGAATGCATGGAATATGCTATGGGAGGGGGTTATAGGAAGTGTGGATGGGGGAAGGGGTCTAATTACCAATGAAATTTATTGTATGAAATTCATAAGAACTCAATAAAAATATACATTACAATTTTTAAAAATAGGCCAAGAAACGTTATCATCATTGTGGTCATGAAAAATCACCAGAAATTGGAAGGGATCATTTTTCTACTTTGATGAATAATTAAAACAATTTCCTGTCTAGAAAATTATACATTTCTTTTTTAAGCAAAATTTTAACAAAATTCAGTGTTCGTTTAACAATGAAGGCAAGAGCTGTATGACGTCCTCCCCTTTTGAAGTTGTAAGTAGGGAGAAAGTAGGGAAAACATCAGAGCCTCCTGTGTTTGCAGAAGTTGAATTCTGATTAATGCGGCATCTCTGAGCCATTGCTTCATCAGAGCTAGTTCCGACCAAAGGCCCAGAATGACTCTTCTCCTGTTTTTTCACTGTGTGCTCCAAGTTATATGACCTTTACCCAAATGTCACCTTATCAGAATGAATTTCCATATATAAAGTAGTAGTCATATAATAGTGCTCTCTGCCCATTATGAATGGAGATAAAGGTCCATTAGCCTGTTCAGTTCACTCTTCTGTCTCACTGATCTAGGAAACTATTTAGACATCACTGAGTTTTAAAAGAGGCCACCAAGCTCAGTATGGCCTGGATTGCACAGTAGAGGCAGAAATAGGATTACCTTTTGCTTCCTTATCAGTAGTCCGTTCTTTCATCTAACATTGCTCTCAACTTCATTCTAACTTTGTGTCTAAATGTAGTTCAGTTTCTCCTTTTCTTTCTGTGATGATCTCTCTGTCTCTCTGTCTCTCTGCCTCTCTGCCTCTCTGTCTCACCTCTCTGTCTTTATCTCTCTCTTGCTCTCTTTCTGTCTCTCTATCTCATCTTTTCTCTTTGTTACTAAACTTAAGGTAAATTTTTTATTCGTTTTTATTTATTTCTTTTTCTTTTGAGATAGAATTTGGGGCACTACAGGCTGTCCTCAAAATCATTTTATAGCTAAAGATGGGCTAGAACTCTTGGTTCTCCTGCCTCTGACTCCAAAGTTTTGGAAATCTAGATGTGCACAACTATATGGGATTTAGGAATTTGAAACTGGTGAATGTCATGTATAGTTTGGAACTACATACCACATTTGTAAGTAAGTTAATTTGCTTTTTGAAGGACAATGAACCATCAATAAGATAAATTACCCTAACAAAAGATGGAAATGTACTCATCAAGTATAGAATGCTGTTTCATGTTAGAATTTTTTATGATTTTACAGTTTTAAACAATTAGGTTCCTGTAGTGAGGATTATTTTGCTCAAATGTAGAGCAAAGAAAACATTACATAGATATATTTTCTATTTTGTATATATAATTTTTAGTGATAGATATTTTTGGTTTGACAATTAGTTTAATTCAGAATGTTCTGCAAATAACTTTTTTCAGTTTTAGTGATAATTTTGATTTATATTTCACTAAAATACATAAAATATTGTTATTCTTCATAGTGACTGCACCAGTTCATCCCATAGCACTGAGAAGTGTTCCTTTTCTCCACAGCCACCCAAGCATTTGATGTCATTTGTTATTTTGACCATTGCCATTTTGACTGGGATAAGAGGAAATCTCAAAGTAGTTTTAATTTTCATTTCCATGGTAGCTGAAGATGGTGATCATTCTAAAAAATACTACTCAGTCATTTGTATTTCTCCTTTGTGAGATTCTGTTCAGCTCCATTCCCCATTTTCTAATTGAGTTGTTTCCTTGGTGGTTAGTGTTTTTAGTGCTTTGTATATTATATTTACCAACCATCTCTCAGATACATAGCTGGTTAAGACTTTTTTTCTCATTCTTTTGTCTACTTTCTCATTAGATTGATGATTTTGTAAAGTCTCACTTATCAATTGTTATTCCTAATTCTTGTGCTACTGGCACAGTCATATTTGTTGTGCAGGTCTTTCATTTCGACTACCTGGTATGACTGGAATGTATGTTATTGAGAATTCTGCATCTATGTTCATCAAGGGAATTAGTGCATAATTCTATGTTTTGTTGTTTTTATGTTTTTTTAAAATAAAATCGGCAGTTCTTTGTATTTTGATTGGGAAACTGAGGTCATTGATGTTCAAAGTTATCATTGAAAGATGTGTATTAATTCATGCCATTTATGGACTTTATGGTGCTTGCTTTCTTAGTCTTCCTTTGTGTGATCAGGGACCTGCCATGATTGTTTTTCACTGTCACCTCTTGGGAATGGTTATCTCTACTCTAGTCTGGAGACTTCCTTCCAGTGTCCTCCGTAGGGCTGGCTTGGTGATCACTTGCTTTTATTATTCGAAGTTCTTTCTTCTTTGATCATGAATCATAGTCTTTCTTGGTTTGGTAGTCTGAGTTGGCATCTGTAGTCTTTCAGAACTTGTAAAACATCAGTCCAAAGCCTTCAGGCTTTTAAACTCTCTATTGAAATAAATGACTATTATTTTGATATGCCTGCCTTTATATGTATTTTGGTGTTTTTCTCTTCAATTTTCAATATCTTGCATTTGTACTGTACATTTAGTTCTGACTTTATGGAACATAGGGAGCTTCTTTTCTAGACCTTAGTATCGGTGTTCTGTATGTCTCTTGCACCTTGATAGACATTTTTTATCCTATGATCTGGGTAATTTTCCTCTATGAAGATGTTGAAGATATTTTCTCGGCCTTTGACTTCTATTCCTTCTCCTTCTTCTATGCCTATGGTTTGTAGGTTTGGTCCTCTAATAGTTTGCTATTGTTTCTGAATGTTCTGTTCATAGGCTGCTGTTTTCCATCAATTAGTCAGACTGAATGATCCAATACCTGTGCTTTTTCTTTAGGCTTTGAGAATGGCTTTCCCATTGAATCCATTCTTTATAAGGCTTTCCATTAAGCTTTTTCCTTGACTTACTCAATTTTTCAAATTTTATTTCAATTTGACTTTTATTCTAAAAAATCTCTTTTTATATAAAATCTTTCTGTAAAAAAAGTCACTAAAAATCTATTTTATATCTTGAATCCCTTTCCACATCTAATTAAACTATTAGATACTAAAACTATGTTTTGTGGTCTTTCTCTTTTCTGGCATTTATTCATATCTTCTTTGAGTTCCTTGAATATATTTATAATTTCTATTTGAAGTCATTGTCTTCTGTATCATTAAAGTTGCTTTTCTCAGGAAACATTGTTATGAAAGTATTAATTTAAGACTGATTATATCACTTTAGTTATTTGTGTTGTTTATATGCTTGTGACAAGACTTAGGTATCTGGAGTTAGGTCACTGGTAGTGATTTTGGTATTGGATATATATTCCAGCTTTGTTAAGCAGGTGTTTTATCTCTTTGCTGTTACTCCATCTTGTCAGGTTTTTGATCAAATGAATTGTGCTTGGGGTTCAGTTTCTGGGCCAGTCAGTGTTAACATGCAAATGTGGTATCAGAAGTGGTTCAAGCTGAGGCAGTTCCAGGAACAACTTCTGAGCACAGGATCAAACCTTCCATAAAGTCAGAGGTTCTTGCTGTAGATCCTCAGAAATCTGTGGAAGACTCATAGTATTCTGTATGTGGTTCTTATGTGACAGGGGATGGGGGCTACCAGATAAGGTATCACAAATCAACTATCACAGGAGCAATGCAGATACTGAAAGTTCTAGAACAGGTAGAGAAGAAGTGCACTGGTGATGAGTGGGAAACACAAGTTTGCATGCCCATCTAATGGCATTTCAATGGAAAGATTTTAAAATAAACTCAGAATGTTGAAATGTGAGACTTTCAGTTGCATTCTGTCAGATACCCTAGGATGCTTACATATAAAAATAAATTGGTCCCGACACAGAGAGATACACTATTGATTTTGCAGGTTGAAATTTGGGGGCTCTGAGGAATACTTTCCTTAAGCAGTAGTATCCAATTGTCCGTTCAAAAGACCAGTTGGGGCTTGACTGAGAGAATAACTGTGTGTGAAATTACCTGACTGCAGGATAAGTTTGCTACAATATTGAGTTTTTGAAGAGAAATGCTAAGAGTCAGTACAGAAAAAGTTCAGAGGTTTGAGATCATGAACAGCCTAGTTATCCATGTAGAGATTTATTCTGGGAACATTGGGGAGCCAAAATATAGTTTGCCAAAGATGTGACATGATCTGAGTTGTTCTTTAAAGAGAACACTTTGGCCATAGTGTGGAAAATGGATTTGATTTGCAAACACCACTGCAGGCAGAAACAGTCATTGGAAGCTATTAGAGCAATTCCAGCCAAAGGGTCTGGTGACATGGAATAAGTACATCAGTGGAAATAGAAAAGAAATGGACCAATGTGAACCATATTTAGGAGACAGGCTTGACACAGTCTGGTAATGGATTGGGTATGGGACATGGGGAATGAGGAAAAAGAAATCTGATGATATACAGTTTCCTGACCTGAACAAATAGGTTGATGGCAATATCACTTTCCCTCAAACAAGAGACATGCTAATCAAGATAACAATTTATTTCTTATTTTTATCTTTCAATTTCTTTTCAGAACATAATTTAACAGTTCCAAATTTAGCCTAAGGACATAATCTGAAAGTGGCCACTCTACATAATATATTGCCAATATCTAACTAGCATATTTCTCACATTTCTCTGAAATCATATCTTGTCATTGATTTCAAAATAAATTTGCCAGACACCTGGCAGAGAAGCACTGTACAGAAACTACCAAAGGGATACTCTGGCTGAGATCAGATATGTGCATGTTTCCATCTCCTTCCTTTTAATGATTATAGTTAATGAGAATTTATGTACCTAGAAGTCATCTTACAATCATCAAATTGATTTTTCAGGATTCTTTAGAAAAAGAGTACAAGGGGTCATGAGCATCTTTGTACACACACACACACGCACACACACACAGGTACACACTACACATATATTTATGTGTATGTAAATATATATATATATAAAACAGTCATGAGCATCTTTGTACACATACTACACGTTTATGTGTATGTAAATGTATTTATATATATGAGAGAGAGGAGATTTATTGAGTGATTTTAGAAGCATATGAAAGAATGACTATTGAAATCAGAAAGAGGTTGCATGATATGGTATCTATCATCTATAAAACTGGGAAAGCTGATAAAGGGATTGAACTCAAGTTCAAATGCCTTGAAGATGATTGTGAGGGATTGTGAATGGAGGAGTGTTAAGGTTCGGCATGACTATCACTCTGAATTCGTAGACCAAGAAACAAGACTGTTAATGATGTCCAGATTTAGGAGTAAAATGGTATTCCAGCTCAAGCAGGAAAAAGTGTTGCCTTTCTTCTTACCATTTTGTTCTACTCATGCCTTTACTGGAAGAGACGACCCACCCTAATTTATGAGGGCCATCTTTAAAACAAACACGTTAATATTTTTTGAAAATGTTTTCATAGGCACCTAAATACAAATTAAAACATTTTATTTACTCGAGATATAAAATATAGTTATTGTGTACAGCATAAGGTCTTGAATTTTATCAACATTGTGAGAAGGCGAAAACAAATTAACACAGGCATTGACTTGGATAATTAGCTTCTAATGATGAGATTACTTAAAGTTTCCTCTTAGAATTCATAAGAACATTTGCCCGCTATGTGGCAAATGTTGAATTAAAATGGAAAATTAGCTTTCAGAGAAGTACAGATTTCATCAGAAAAGGGAGTTCTGTTGGAGTTACTCAGTGAAACCTACCATAAAAAGACAAGCTCATGCTGGGCATGGTGGTGCATGCCTTTAATCCCAGCACTTGGGAGGCAGAGGCAGGCAGATGTCTGTGAGTTCAGACCAGCCTGGTCTACATAGTGAGTTCCAAGACAGCTGGGGCCATAAGGAGACCCTGTCTCAAAAAGACCAAAAAAAAAAAAAAAGACTAGCTCATGTAAACAAAACTCTGAATTCTTCTTCCTGCAGTGGGTGAAATCTTGCAAACACAGAATGACTTAAAGTTGACTGACTAGCTGATTCACTTATTTTGTATATAAATGGAAAAGAATATGGTGGACTATTTAAGGGTCTGTAAGGTAAAAAATTGCTAGACTTACTTCTACAAGAAATAAAGCAGAAAGTTAAGTGATCTTGAAGCACAAGTGTTGTAAGAAGAGCATCACACCAATTTCAGCACTGAGGGAACTGAAGCATTCTTTTTGGAAGAACAGTATGGCCTCACTTAGATGGGCCCAAAGAGAAATAGTTAAATCAGAGAAACTAGGTAACTAGTGTTCAGTTGTTGCCTCTTTTTTAAATAAAAAAAAATACATATTCTTTAAGAAACAACAGCAAATTGAGCAAATCTGTCATTATATACACCCAGGGAGTACAAGCTGCATTGGATCTTTGTGAAAGACAAAGAATTTTTGATCTATTGTAAAATTTGTAAAGAAATCCATGTGTATGGCATTTTACTTGCTAGAGTATTAAATGCATCCAACCATAACCAGAATAGAAGAAGCTAAGCTTCAGTCTGTGCAATCTAAATTTAACGACTAGTTTATATCTGTGATGGGAATAAATTATGATTGTGTTCTTATCTGTCCTAGACAATATTAACCATGTAAGAATGTACCTCTCTCACTGATTTCCCCACACTTGACTTAGTGCATCAGTAACAAAAGTTCAATTTAAATGTATAGTCTTATTTTTTCATAAAAATATTAGAGTGCCTTCTTAAATAACTTATTTTGATAATCTTAAAATGAAGTCTTTTTTTTTTTTGGTCTTTTTAGTCAGGGTCTCCTTGCAGCCCCAGCTGGCCTGGCACTCACTATGTAGACCAGGCTGATCTTGAACTCACAGTGATCCCCCTGCCTCTGCCACCCGATTGTTGAGATTAAAAGCATGTGCCATCATGCACAGCTTAAAATGAAGTCTCTATCTAATTATAATTTATTTAAAATAACACACCATGTAGTATACATAATTAGCAGGCAAAGAAATCAGAAATTTTGAGTGTTTTTTGTTTCCTTCATACATAAGGATGTTGTGTTTACTTTCAATGCTAAAGGCCATTTCTATGATAGTTCTTGTAATGGCTAATTTTGGTTAACTTGGCACACCTTGGAAGACAGAATGGAAATTGAGGAATTTTCTCCATTAGATTGGCCTGTGAGCATGTCTGAGGGGAACTGATGTGGTAGGGTTCATCCTGCTATGGATAGTTTCACCCATGGGCAGGTGCCCCAGGACTGTATATAAGAAATAAAAAATGTATGGTAAGGTCATTGCTTTGATCATAGAAACAGCTACCTGAAGTATTTATTTATTATTTATGAATTAATTTATGCAGTTATTTTGGCTACGATGGACCTCAATTTTATTTGTATAAGCTGTAGTTAAATGTCAAAAGTAGTTTCTAATACCAAAATTTAAATGTTCTATATCTCATGCCATAAGAAGAGAAAGATCAAGTAAGAAGATACTCAAAGCTCAGAGTTGGTATAGAATTCACAGGGCATGCAAAATTGAGTCATAGCATTTTAAGCCTCCATCACTGTCAAACTTGCTTACTTTATTGAGACAACACACTGTTTTTGTTCTGAAAACTATCCAATAATCAATGATCACACCAATATTAGTCTTTACTATAGCTCACTACCTCATGTTACCCTAAGTTCCCTGTCAAAAGGTACTTAACTGAAGAAACCTTTCCTGACCTCCTTGGTTACCTGTGTGTCCATGTGTGCACATGCAGCCCAGTCCCTCTGTCCTTGACACTTTAACTACACCTTCACATGGTGTCTTATATTACCTAGCTTCATAAAAATGATTACCACTTTACAGTAGTTAAAAAGCTGCATGTTAACTTACTTAAGTCCTACCCATTCTCAGGGGATGGGTGACAACAATGAGGCTATAAAAATGATTTTTAAGGCTGCATCCAAAGATTGAGGAACACAATCAAGTATACATTTGGTTCTCAGAGCAAACACAGATAAGAATTGTCCAAACAGCTTTGGTGACAGCTGTTGACTATATTCCTTGAACGGAAGTTATAGCAAATATATATGCCCTGAAAAGTACTTACTCATTTGTACAAGCAAATATTGGGAAGTGCTGAAAACTCATCCAAAGAAATGGCAGCGTTCATATGAATTATTACATGGATTTATCAGAACGCCTTTTAATGTTTTGTTTTTCAATTTTGGCACTAACTTTCTTGTTGTTTCCTCAGCCCTGTGATGCTGTGCGTGATTTATCAATTGTTTATTTCATTTCTTAATAGAAAATATTCTGTTAAAAAATAAATGTTTTGTTTTAAGATCTAAAATGTTCATTTCCGTCATTTCCACCTCTCTTTTCCTCTCCTACCATTCCCTCTCCACCTCCAATGCCTGCTGCTGCCTTTCAGCTCCCTCTCAAATTTAAGAAGTCTAAAAGTTCCACATGCTATTCAGGGGATGGGTTTATACACACAGATATGATTTCCATTTTTTAGTATTTGCCTTTTTAAAAATTTTATTTATTATCTTTATGTTACGTGTGTGCGTGTATTGCCTGCATGTAGGTAAGTGCACCTGTGTCATGCAATGCCCGCGGGGTACAGAAGAGGCTGTCAGATCCCCTGAAACTGGAGTTACAGACAGTTGTTAGCTGCCATGTGGGTGCTGGGATACAAACCCGGGTCTTCTGCAAGAACAGTCAGTGTTGTTAACCACTGAGCCATCTCTCCAGCCCCTTGTCTAAACTTCTTAATTATAGGTTCATGTACAGATGATTCCCATTCCTCCCCCACCTTGAAAATGAATGATTCTTAGGCTAATTGTAACATTCACTTTTAAATCAATCCTGGCATGATGTACTCAGAGAAAAAAGCAGATACAAAATAAAATATGAGAATAATAGGGCAGAGGATAGAGGGCTAAAATAACATCTGATATTATATATTAGAGTTTGAAATCACATTAAATCTCTTTTTGGAGATGAAAAGATAGATATGAAGGAAATAATGAATGAATTATATTGTGTAACTGTTTTTCACTGAAAGAAAATTTGTAAATTATGCCAATTTGGCAGTGGGCTAAATATAACTTTATTCTTTTTAATCCATGACACATGAATCCCTGATAAATTTGGAAGATACAATGTTAGGTGTCATGATTTTTAAACATGCTAAGATATGTATCGTGCTTTCAATAATCTTATATTTATTAATAACTATAAGATCAAGGCTCAAGTGCAAAAGAGGAAACATGCAAATGTCAAGAGGTTCAGAGTACAAAATAGGTACTCTTAACTGGAAGGAAATTTAATTAAGTTAACTGAGTTTGTTCCTGTATGGTAGGTTGAAGAAGAACCCGGATAGTTTAGGTTTGGGCAACAGGTTCACAGGAAAATTACACAAATTATACAACTAAGTCATGCAAACCTTATGACAGAATGAAAAAACTGTGCATGTTTGTTTACTGGAAAAGCAAGGACCAGTTTTCCACTGGGTTTGTATACATGATTATTGTCTATCACATGCACATCACACATGATTAACATAGACGTATAGAGTCAGGATATCAGTGGATATAGAAGACAGGAATAAGAATCACTTACAAAATAATTTAAAAATTCCAACCAAGAAAAACACATTGTGGGCTGGAGAGAAGGTTCAACAGTTAAGAGCACTGGCTTTTTGCACAGGACCAGGGTTCAGTTCCAAGAACCCACATGATAGCTAACAACTATTGGTACCTCAAGTTCTAGGGGATCCAATGCCCTTTTCTAGTCGCCATGGGAATTGCATGCATGTGGTGCACCCACACACAAGCAGGCTAAACAATCATACAAATAAAAATAAAAGTAAAAGAGCAACACATTCTTGTGAAGTAGTAACTTGATAGCATACTAATCAGCACAAAACTTGATAGAGCTGTGGTAGTTTGAATGAGAATGTCCCCAGAGCCTCACAGTATTTTGACACTTTGTCCCTGTTGGTGGTGCTGTTTGGGGAAATTTTAGGAGGTGCGGCCTTGCTGGAGGAAGCATGTCATGGGGGGGCGGTGTGGAAGTTTTTTAATTCTTGTCAGATTTTCAGTCTCTCTCTGCTTCATGTGCCTGCTTGAAGGTAGCTTTCTGCTCTGACCACCTCTGCCGCTGTGCCACCCCTGCCATTATGTACTCTAGTCCCTCTGCAATTGTAAACCAAAAAACTCCTCCTTCTAGAAGTTGTCTTGGTCAGAGTTTTTATCACAGCAACAGAAAAGAAATTAGTACAATAGCTATTGAAAGAAGCTTAATAAAATATAGCAATTGGAAAGAATGTTAGCATTTATAAGTGATTTGGGAATATAAGAAGCTTTTTCATATCTATCAATCATCTCTCTACCTATTTCTATTATCTGTATCTATAGCTACATACATAAAGGCAGTAATATATTGACACAGAGACAGCTCTAATGGTCAGACATGGAACAATTTGAGCAACAAACTAATATAGTCTTAAAACAAAAATATAAGACAAACATTAATGACTCCATTGTGACTTACTAAATAAATGATAGAATGAATATATTAGTGGCAGACGAGAAAAATCATCACTCACTAAAAGAAACACCAAGTAATTGTTTATTTACAGTTGAGTCTCAAATAGAAGCGTATAATTATCTATTCCTCCAGTATGATCTATGATTATATATCAATTCTCAACAAAAAGTAAACTAAAAGAAGTTAAAGAGTTAAACGACAGTGGGGTGAATGGAAAAATTGCTTGAGATTGGTGATCGAGGCTGACATTGGCTCTGGTAAGTCACGTAGATAGCATGTGCCTATATTAGTTTCTTGAAGTTGTGACAACTCACCATTTAGAAGTAACTAGGCAGAAATTAATTTTTCATACCACTCTGAATTAAGTTGATGTTAATCAAGCTGTTAGAAGCCTATTCTCTAGAAAGCTGGAAGATAAAATTTCCTTTGTCCTTCTCACACCTTCTGATATAGTAAATAAACCAGAGTATTTCTTGGTTTGAAGCTGTGTTACTCCAGTCTTTGTCTCTAGAATCAAATGTTGTTACACCATTGTCTGTGTTTTCACATGGCTGACTTCTCATAAGCATGCCACTTACATCTGTTTAGAAACCTACACACATTTTCATTTTTCTACAACAAATTTATTCACAAACCCAACTTCATTTTGAGATACTGAGGAATAAGGCTATACATGTGCATTTTGGGGAGGATCTACTGGATCATATTTTACTTGTTGGGCTGATACAAGATAAAGATGTCACTTTATTTTTGTGCTCTTCCCCGCCCCCAAGAACACTACCTCTTTCTGATCATGTAAGAAGAAAATCTAACCTTCCAGAGATATAGTCAAAAACGCACTTTACCAGTTGTGGAACTAAATTTTCCCCTCCCCCTTCTTGAAAGATCCCACCCATGCCTTCTGGAGGCCCCAGGTCTAACAAACGGACATAATATCTTTTATTTTGGTTTTAGCATGGTATACATAACATTCTGGAAAGGGTGACTTACAAAGCATAAGCTCCCAGAGTCCATCTTCTACATTTTAACTAAGCTTTGAGATCCTCACCATGGGGGCCACGGCAGGCTTGCCTGCTATTTGCTGCTCCCCAAGATGGTGCCAACTTCTCCTCCTTTTCCCAGTGTGCTCCACTTCTCTCTGGGTCACGAGACCCATCCCCTCTTTTTCTTGGAGGACTAATTTACCCAACACTCCAACCCTACCTTGGGATCTTGCAATCTTTCAGCCATTTCTTCTTCAAATTTCCCTGAGCCTTGGAAAGGGTGACAGATACAGGATGATCTTTCTTGTATCATCTCTTGGGGCTCCCCATTGTTTTCTTCAAGACATGGCTGCTGATCTATCTCAGTGGTGTTTCCCCTACTATGAAGAAAAATGGACGGAAATAGACACATCTAAACACATATGAATGTAAATACAAATGTCTAGAGTACCATATTCCTCAAACAGTATACATACAACTGTTTGCCCTCCGGGGCCTATAGCCTTTCCTGACACAGGGGTTAGCCTGGTCTATGATACTATATGTGTGTTCCACCCCTAGGATCAGATCTTATTCAATTACAAATTTGTCAGTTGTATGTATGTTAATTGAGCCATTATTGTACTAACATGCATTGTTTGTCATGTCCATAGTGTGCAACACGCAGGGTCCATTGTTGAGTAGAATCGTAGGGGGTCCTTTCCTCCCCAATCATCCATATAGTTCCTTCTGTTACTGTGAAAGACATCCATCAGGTGGCATGGAGTTTTTGGCTTAGTCTCAGCTCCGTTTCTTCTTCTCCAGTGCTCATACCATGCAGCATCTTCAGGAACATGGCCTTACTGACCTTTCTAGTGTACAACTGACATTAATGTCAATAACCTTGGTTATTTTGAGGACCTCCAGAATCCCTCTCTGACCATCCGCTCATAGGGGGCAGCCCAACCCTGGTACTGTAGTTTTTCTTAACAGTTGTATAATTTGGGTAGCCTCTATTTTTATCTTATCCAATCATAAAACTCCCAAGAACCGTATAGCTATAGCTGACCTTTTATTCTTCAGGTATCTTTCAAATGGGCTTCACATCTGTAAAACACTCAGAAGTTAAGATCACATATTAAATCAATCATAGACAAGGTCTAGCACAGTATGAAAAAGTTTTATTTTTTCATATTAATTGCTTTCTTCATAGATCTTTGTTAGGTACCATACTATGGGTAAGAGGTGTTAATTTGGTTAGTTCTTTACTATCTTTAGTTATCCCTTTGGGGTCATTTCACATTCTGGGGAACTTACGTGTAGTTTCCTTGTATTCTTTTATCCTTTATACACTTACAGGCGCTGGCTCCAGTTGCTTGACCCTGTATCAGGCTAAGGAGGCAAGGGGTTTCTCTTGTCCCTGCTGCAGCTGTTGGTTCCCTGAGTCAGGCAGGCCCTGGGTCTGCCTCCTGACTATATCCACATCTGTTGTTTCTCCAGTGACCATACCTGGCAGCTGGGGGAGGCCATAGTGGGAAAAACTGCCTCCACCCCTAGCATAGCCTTTTTTAGGAGAGAAATGCACCTTATTTAATCTTTGGGGATCCTTAACCACCCTGGGACAGTTTTTATCCTCTGAATGTCTTTTGTAAACTGTTTTTTTTGTTTTGTTTTGTTTTAAAGTCTTCCAGAAACTCCTTGGTATCAAATTTGGTTTGCTATCAATTTTTTCTTTGGGAATTTGGGCTTGAAATAAATCTTATCACATTTGTCTTCGAGTAAACCAAACTGAACATTTCTTCTCTCTGATCTTTTTATATCTCTTGTAGGGTTTTCTGTTATTCTACAGATATATTTTACATGCTGGTCAGAGTCACTTAGATCTGCTAAAGACTCTCTCACTTTACAAAGATCCTGTCCCATTAAAGGACTTAGCAAAACCATTAACTCTCTATACCATTCTCAAGTCCCAGTTGAATTAAGCTCTCCTTTATATCTCTGGTGAACACAGTTTTACCTGGCCCAGTGAAATGGGCATCATATACTGCTTTTCTCATACACAATTCTCTCAGTAATGTCTGTCCCTCCTTTATAGTCTTCCAGCCTCTGTTAATCATGGGGAGTTTTCCTTGGAGATGACTGTGTATCTTTAATGGCTTGGACCAGCCATCCTATTAATGACTGTACTGCTGCCCCATGCACTGTCCTAGGTTGAACAGCTTATATCACAGGAATGGATGGGTGGTTATGTAACTAAGTTGTGAAGCTTCTGCAGGTCTTAGACTAACATTATTTTCTCCCATGTCCCATACCCTCATGATCTATGTGGTGAGGGGCTCTTTGATTGCTTGCTTGTAAGTCTTTCCTAGTTTTAACAGCTCTAGTGTGGCAAATTTCCTAGCTACATTATTGTTAGCTTTTTTCTCTTTTTGTATCAAAGGTTGAATCTGAGGGGCAAATTAAGCTACTTTTATTTTTAGGTTGTCTCATTTTTCATTGCTATCTGTCTTTTGTCTTTTGTCTTGAGTCCTCGGACCTCTGGTTCCCCTAACCTTACACAAGTTAAAATGTCCTATTTTTTTTTTCTCAAGCTCTGAGGAAGAAACTGATCTACCATTACCTCCCTAGCCTTTCCAGCTTCCCCTGAATTAGGCAAATCTTTTATTGTGCAAAGTGGCCAGGTCCCCTCTCTGGGTTCCTCTCTTGTAAGATTTTTTTTCCAGGCTCTCTATAATTTATAAGTTTTCAAATCCACATGGAGGCAGACACCATTCTTTCCCCCCCTTTTTTTTTTAGCAACTGAGCTATTTCCCCACATTTACAACATAGTTGTGGCCCTGGGATTTTCCACTTTGACTGCATCGGCATCTTTGTGGTCTTCATCAATCTAATTATGTATTCCGTGATCCATTACATAACGTACATGAGTATAGCTAGCCCCCTTAAACCTATTGGGTTTGGCCCCTCTCTTCCCTGGGTTCCTGCCAGCTTCTCCAGGAAGGTGTCACAATACCTCACAGGAGTCCTTGTGGCACCCATCTCTGCCCTTCTGGATTTGGGACTCTGAACCTGGCTCCCTTTTGATTGGCTCACCAGATGCTGCTGGAACAAAGCTGCTTTCACAGGCCCACATCCCCAGGACTCCTGCAGTTCCTCTCTCCTGCCTCCTATGCCAATTTGTGGCTTAAATTTTCCCCTTTCCCTTCTTGAGAGACCCTCTGAGGCCTCAGGACTAACAAACTGACAGAATACCTTTCATTTGGGTTTTAGCGTGGCTTATATGATGTACTGGAAAGGATGACTCACAAAGCGTAAGCTCCCATAGTCCATCTTCTACATTTTGACTGAGCTTTGAGATCTTCACCATGCCCAGGCTGAAGTTTGCCAGCTGTCTGCACACCATCTCATCCCTTGAGATCCGTGCATGGTACACAGGGCTCTTTCAAGATACATGGCACCCCTCTTGGTCCACAATGCCCTTTAGGGTACATGGTACCCCATGGGGTCCATGACAGACTTGTTCACCTGGTCGCCTGCTGCTCCCCAAAATGGTGCCAATACCTCCTCCTTTTTCCCAGTATGCTCTGCTTCTCTCTGGGTCCCTAGATCTACCCCCTTTTTTCCTCCAAGGATGAATTTACCCAACACCAGTACTCCTCAAAACTGTTATTGAAAGTGTCTTATGCTGTATTACCAGTCCAAATTTGTCAGTTTAAATCTGTTCATATTTGCACTGTCAATCTGAGAAAGCTGTATGTAAAGCTCATATGCAATGATGTACATTTTCCTAACCATTGCTTATTGACATCTTTTTATAACTTTTTGTATATTTTTATTGACTTTTGTGTAGTGAGTACAACTCAGTGTTAGAGTGCTTCTCTATCATGTATGAGGCCCTGGATTCAATCTCCAGGAACACACACACACACACACACACACACACACACACACACTTGACAAATACACACCCCAATTATTTCTTGCTTCGCTGATGGAAGTAAACACTGGGTACACTAAGTATAAGTTGTCCTATCAATTAGAGTTTATGATGCCGGTCCAACTTGAAAGGCCTATCCTGAAGAAGAGTTGAGAAGATTGGTAAGTGATGGATTGAGTACAGAGGTGCAGAATTTCATTAGTAAGAAGATGTTGTGTGCTGTGTGAAGTTGAGGCCAGATGAGGTGGGAAAGAACAATATTTTAGACCATCCAACAGATAACCTGAGGAACTGGTAAATAAAAGAGAACCACTCTGAAAAAAAAAGTGTCATATGCATCCTAGACAGGTAGGTACCCAGAACAGAAAGGATCATAATCAGAACTAGGAAACTCAATGCATAGATATTATCTAATACATCAATGTTAGTCAATTAATTGGAACAAAGGCACCATAATTAATACAGATAGAACTAACAGGGAAGCTGAGTGAAGAGTGTGTGAAAATTTGGTATGCTAATTTTAGAACTTTTTGTGGAATTTTTTTTCAATGTTTAAAATTATACATGATTAATATCTGAAAACAATATAAAATGTAAAGTGCTTTGTGGAATGTGTATGCATAGATACAGCAGTTGTTATTTAAGTTTATTATATTTGCCAATGGAAAAAATATTGAATTATAATTAACAAATGAAATAAACCTGCATTTGCAACTGCACTCTCTTCCTCGTTTTAGTATCATTGTCTAAAAGCGTGCCTCTTACTGGAAGGTGCAGTGTGTGAATATGGGTTAGCAAATTTATAAAATGTGCTAATCTTTAGATCACATTTGCCAAAGTTAATAGTTTCAAAGTTTTTGCCTTGATTCCAGTTCATGAAAATGTGTTGGAATTTTGCCAATGCACAAAATTGAATAATGTTTTAAACTTTCAGATAGACAAACCCAATTGCTACATGGTAACAAATGATTTGGATCCTGAAATTCAAAGTGATTATAAAAAACTGTCATTTCTCAAGGCCGTTGACAGCGTGTATGCTCATGGTTGCTTAGTTTGCCTAGTTTAATGGAAAGACCTGAATCTTCATGAAGAATGTTCTGCTAAAAAGATGGAGACTCCTACAAATCTCTGTCTTGTAAATGGAAAGATGTTTCTTTGACTTTGTTCCAGGAGAATGAGCTAAGAGTCCAGTTCAGATCATCCCTGACAGCATTCTACAGAATCGAACATAATTTGTCCTTGTCTTTTCAAGTCATCTCTCTTACTTTTTTAACAATACTTCAATACCATGAAAGTCATTACTAGCCTCAAAAATATCAAAGAAGCTCTTAGTTTAAGGATTTGGAAAGTAGAAAATTCTTTTCCATCGCTGGATCTTTCCATCGCTGGTAATTTTCAGTTCTTAGAAGACCTATAATTCTTCTAATTCCAATTCTTGGTTTCCTGTCACTAACTTTGATATTTACATTGTGTGCTTAATCTAGGAACTGAGATTGCCTATGATTCACAGGGATGCTTAGAAAATTCTTGTAAGAAAAAAAATATATTTAAGAGAACTCATGAATTTTATAATTTAGTGAAGGCCTGTAATAACTATTTAATCCTGCCATCAACAAATTTTCATTGCCTATTTGGAAATTGCATTCATACTTCATATATAATACATAAAAACCCAAAATTTATATTATGCTGTAGATGTTACAAATACAATGGAATTACTCTAAATTTTATAAATGAGTGATTATAATGGAGTCACTTATCTAATGTAATTTATCAAACCTGAAAGAGACAGCAACTGCAAAGTCCCCAGTGCTCTTAGAAAGCACCTCAGTAGTTACTGACAGAAGATGGTTAACATGTGTCTGTGATGGACAATTTCCTCTGGCTTTTGACTCATTACTTTTAGTTGGAGATTTTATATAATTGTATTATTAACCTAATAGGCTGTACAGATTTCTCTGGCAGCATGTTTATAGGCCATTACCCATTTGTATAATAAATAAAATGCTGTAATTTTTGTGAACATGTCATGATTCCAGTAATGTGCTGAAACCCTCATAAAAACCTTAATCTTGATGTATGGCATAGATGAAGAATAAACAGTAAATATGGAAAGAAACTAAATGATTTAGACAAAACAACATAAAGATATCACTATGATTAAATAAGCATGAATGTTTGTTCAAAGAACAGAGCATGTAAATCACTGTAAGAGGACAAGCATACTGCATACTTTAATAATGTGTGATACTTACATTCAACAATACATTCTATTTTGGTTACTATACAATACGAATGCCATTCCAACCAGAAAAAAAGAGCAGAAATTGTAAATATATTATTAGTTTAGGGTTTTTTTTTCTTTTTATTTTCTACATTATTTGATGCAAATTACTTGTAATATATTTATTATTTTCATTTTACCTTTTAAACTAGTTGGGACCCAGTCATTTGTGCAATTTATCTGTGGGCAAGGATCGAGATACATGACTTCCTTGTATTCTACACTTTGTTGACAGTATTTACCTGTGTAATTAACTCTTTTTGTATCTTCATATTTATAAAGATGGAAAAAATTGAGTTCAGAAACTACTTGTGAGATGAGAGAAAAAATTACTATAATGAATTTCAACCATATACGCACCTCTTGGTTTAACTTTTATGAACATTATATATTGCCTTCAAAATTTATTACTGAGTACATATTTAATAATGGTGGAATACAATTTTTAGTTAATCCTGCACCATGCCATCTGTTGGCTTAGGTGTTTGCCAATTTATGATGTTACAGTGAAATTCCTTGAATGTTTTCTAAATTGGATGCCGCACAATGCAGAATTAAAGGAACCTATGACTGCAGGTAATTGGTGAATGACTGCATTCTGGCTGCTGGAAGGAGAGGAGGGGATGAACAGGAAGAAGAAAGGAAAGGAGACATTCGCTGCTTTGCCATTGGTTCCAGTCTTCCTAGTGAAGGTTCCGCACCTTCTCTGCTAATAAGCATGGTGTGAGAGTACATTCCTTTCCTCTTCCTCTTTCACCTCCTAGCTGCTCTGAGAAAGACCAGAGCCCTGCAAAGGTGAAGATAGAATTATGGCAAACCCTGGGACAGTAGGGCATGGGGTCATTGCTACTGTTTGCTAAGGTTCTTAAGGCTCTGTCTATTGAAAATTCAAGTGCTGTCCATTGCTGTTGTTCCTGCTAGTACCCAGTATGGCTTAAACCCAGAGTGGCAGTGACACTTTTCATCACTGCGCACTGGTGGGCCCAGGAATTTAGAAGGCCTCAGTTAATCTGGAATCCCGGTTGGGTCTGAACACCAAGAAACTCTAGGGAAGTAGAGGCAGATCTCACAAAAGAACTTAACAAGAATCCCAAGTTCCAAATATCGAATCTATTTTCAGACTTAGAATGCAAACATGGTATTTATATTCCCTGTCTTAAAAAATTGTGTTTCCAGGGCAGGTGTGGTAGTGCACACCTTTAATCCCAGCTTTTGGGAGACAAAAGCAGGTGGATCTTTGTGAGCTCAAGACCAGCCTGGCCTACAGACCGAGTTCCAGGCCAGCTGGGGCTACAGGAAGACCCTGTCCCAAAAGGAAAAAAAAATGTGTTTCCAAACCCTATTCATATATGTATAGTGGAGTACATTAAAATATATGTAATAAATATTATACTATATATGTACATTAAATTGGTTGGGGGGCAATAAGAGAAGATGCAGATAGGGAAGGGGATGTAAATAAATCAAATTATATTCTATGAAAATCTTAAAATTTAATAAAAATACTGTGTCGTGTGGTGTTTGTGTGTTTCTACTCTCGTAATTCCTCAGCTCTCATTTTCCTTAGAAAATATTTCGTTCAGGACTTTCCCAAGAATTTACTGAAACTTCTAAATAAAGGTTACCAGTTAGTCCCATGTCACTAAGTCCAATTTCAGAACCCATAGACTCATCATTAATAGATACTACATACTGGTTTCTAGGGAATAAAATAATAGGTGTTTACATAATATATTTTTCTTAATATTCTTGCCTGGTTCAATATGGAAATGAAAAGATAACTGTCTTCTCATATTCACTTGATGTTAAAATATTCATATCAAGTTTTGTTATTTTCTCATTTCATCATTCTTACAATACTGAATTAAATGCTAATAAGAACATTTTACTACTTTAATAATGATGTTCCTTAAATTACTACTCAAAATCTTGATACAAACAAACAGTTAGTGGAAAACTAGGGAGCAAATATCACTCAGTATTGATCACACAGTGAAGAGACAAAGACATGAACAGCTAGATGCTATCAAGTATTATTTTTTTTCTGTTTTATTGAATTCTTGTGCATTTCATATAATACATCTTAATCAAATTTAGATCCCTCCCCCATCTATACCCCGATAGCCTCCCGCTGCCAGATGTCATACATTCTGTCATATATGTCAAGGCCTATCCAGTCAAGTTTGTATTCTCAGATGTCCCTTGATGTGAGTTCATTCACTGGTGCCTGGTAAACTCATCTAACATCACACTCTTTAAAAAAAAATGTTATTTTCATTTTATGTGTATGAGTGTATTGCCTGCATGTATTTACATGCACCTGTGTCATGTGCAATACCTGAAGATGTCAAAAGAGTATGCTGGATACCTTTGAACTGGAGTTAGGAACAGTTGTTAGCCTCCATGTGGGTGCTAGGTATCGAATATAGGCACTCTGAAAGAGAAGTCAGTACTCTTAACCCCTGAGCCATCTCTCCAAACCCTAGCATCACTCTCCTAAAAAGGACCATCTCTCTCACCCAGGAGTGAGTAGTTGCCAATAGTTATGCAGGTAAGGTTGAGGCTTTTTATTCATTTTCTAACTTCCATGCTGGGTTTGCATTGGTCTTGTGCATGTTGTCACCATTGCTGTAAGTTCATATGAGCAAGTTCCCAGCCATCTAGAAACTGTTTCCTTGTGGTTATATGCCATCCCTAACTCCAATAGACTTTCTGCCCACTATTCAACAATGGTCCCTGAGCCATGGATGGCTGAGGTTTAATATAGGAGTCCCATCCAGGGACACACACTCTGCAGTCTCTTATTCATTATATTTTGGCAAGTTGTGATTTTTTGTGTTAATCACATGTATGAGGAACCTTCACTGGTGATAGTTGAGAGATGCATTACTATTCTCTCTGCCTCCTCTTCTGCTTTGTTCCCATGGCCTTAAGTATAGAGGTTGCACTATGCATGTGTCACTTAGGACTGGACATCTCACAGACACATTCTCTGATTTGACCAGTTGTAGAACTCTGCAATAGTCTCCAACTGTTAGAAAATTAAGGTTCTCTGAAGAGTGGTGAAATGTATACTTGTCTGTAAATATAAGAATACATATTTAGCATACAGTAAGAAATTAAGTTTGTTTAGGAGTATGACAGACATAGGTTTTTCTGTTGGTTCTATGACCTCTCCAGCCATGTGTATTTGGATGTGTTTATAGTATTACATACAAGTTTCCTCCAGTTGAGAGGGTTCATGTCCAAATAGACAGCTGTGCCACTACTGCACCCATAGAGATAGTTTCCTGCACCTTCCATTGTTGTTATTAGGTTTTACAGCTGGGTAGGACCACTGATTAATTTTCTCCCTTGGGGGTTTGCATAGCATTTCTGGTTTCATTAGAGCTATTCTTTAGGGAGAAGGCATCTGGGTCAGTTCCAGATCCATTGCTCCAAGTTCTGTGTTCGAAGTAGGTCCCGTCTTTAGAAATAGGGTCTCACCTTAAAGCTCTGGGAAGAAATGAAGGGCTATGGCAATAGTCTGTGTTTTGGGAGAGTCTCTTGGACTACCCTGTCCAACAATTCAAAGGGCGGTTTCTCCCACCTGGCATTGTGTTTCTTGATGTATTATAATACATACACACGCACACACACACACACACACACACACATATATACATATATGTATGTATATATACATATATATAATGTATATTTTTCACTAAGGTTTTGATCTAATACAATTCCCTCTGTTTTTTCACACCATCTAGTTATTATGTATCTCTCCTCATTATCCCCCTGTATACCTTCTTTCCTCCCTCCCAAGGTAAAATACTCCCAATTTCACTATTTCCCATGGATAATTCCTGTCTCCTTTTATCCACCTATCTTGAGTTTCTTATCCTCTACACCTATGGGTCATTGTATCACTCACCCTCCTTCTTTCCCAGTTATATACCCCCTTATTCCCCATTTCACAGTTGGTCACACCTGTCTCCTACTATCCCTCTCTCTCAAGCTCATTTTTCCCCTTTACTCATAAAGTTTCTTTCCATTTTCCTGACTCCTGTGGTCACATCAGGATATGTACTTACATATAAAGATTTGGGCTAAGATTCACATTGTATCACTCACCCTCCTTCTTTCCCAGTTATATACCCCCTTATTCCCCATTTCACAGTTGGTCACACCTGTCTCCTACTATCCCTCTCTCTCAAGCTCATTTTTCCCCTTTACTCATAAAGTTTCTTTCCATTTTCCTGACTCCTGTGGTCACATCAGGATATGTACTTACATATAAAGATTTGGGCTAAGATTCACAAATAGATGGAAAGTACTTCACTTGTTTTTTTTTTTTTGAGTCTATATCTTTTACTTAATGTAAGAGTTTATACTACTATTCATTTACCCGAAAATTTCATGATTTTGTTTTTCTTTACTGCTGAGTAGAATTCTACTTCTAAATATACCACAAATTCATTATCCATTCATCAGGTGAGGGACATGCCTGTAAAATTATCTCTAAAGTAGTCTTAGTCTTTTGAGTATATGCCAGAGTGGTATAACTAAAGTATATCTGTCAAATAGTTTTATAACATACAAAATTTAAAGACAATTCCTTTTCAATATTACTCATATTCATGGTTTGAAATGTAAAAAATATTATTACAGGTATTTGGAATTTTTAAACATTTTCTATAGTACATAGAATAAGAAAACAAGAAACCTGAACATTCAGTTCTCAAATCAAATTCAGTCAGATTCATCAAGTGCTAAATTGTCTTGGGGAGTGGCATAGTCATTTTCTCAAGACAAGGTCTTCATTTGAAGAATGATTCTACGTAGATTTCTCAGAGACTCTTCAATTGATATAAACCACATTTTGCTTATCTTCATCATGGTAAATGCTTATGCCAAACTTAGAAGAACTTAGAAGTAAGAGGCATAGTTTACTAGTGGAGAACTTCCCCTGCTTATGTGAGGACCTAAGTTTAGTCTCTATTGCTGCAAATTAGTCAATGATAAATAAAAATTAGAAGTATATTCTAAATGGGTAATTGTGGTACATTATAAATGGTTTATCTTTGAATAATAATAATAGAAATTGGATTGCTAAAATTCTGATTTTCATTTAGCTGAAAATCCATTCATTTTCTAAAGGAAGCACTGTTTCCATGTCAGTCAGCTAACTTCAGAGAGTAGTATAATGCAAAAGAGCATATTGAGATTTGAATTATAATTTGAAGGAAATTGTTTCAAGATGTTAAATCTAGTATGTTGAAATAATGAGAATCAGAACATTATCATTCACCAATCATACTTTTAAATGAAAAAGAATTTATCCTAATAACACCTCATTAGCATAAGTGAATTATTCATAAACAGAATTTGAAAAAATTAAAATTAATAATGTCTCTTTAAAAACATATGTTTTCTCAATAATAGTTAATTTATTAATGTTTATAATGCAAAATGCCATTATATGTCTAATGTTTGTATTGGATTTTAGTTCTGTTTTACATTGAAAGATGAGGTCATCAGAGTGTGAAATATTAGGTTGGAATGTTTTGCTAATGCAGAACTTACTAGTTTGGTTTTCAAATTTTGAATTTTCAACTCTGAGATAGGTGAAATATAAGTTCTTTAAAAATGTGACTTATTAGAGCCCATCAATTATATTGCTCACATTTTTTAAATCTGAATAAATTCAACTAAAAAAGGTAATGTTTAGGATGTATACACATGTGGAGATAAGGAGTCATTGTAGTGAATGAAGCTATCAGCAATTTTCAAATAATCTTTTAAAATGCTAGTATTAGTTTCCACACTCATCAGTGAAACTGGTTAAAATAAATAGTAGAGACATGGCCCATAAATCTTTCTCACATTTATCACCCACATACTATTTTTCATCTTGCCTCTTAGATAGGAAGGACAGCTATTTTTGCATTTTCGGTGTTTGTGGAACAGTTGGATGCTAAGGTATGATGTATCAAGTTCAAGATTAAATTCCAAGAAAGGTCTAGCATTTGTCACTAACTCGTGGCAACATTATGTACTGCCTCCAAAGTTTTATTACATAAAATACTGTTAAAATAAATTCGAAACAATAATGTACTGCCATAGGATTAATCATTGATACATTTGATTTTGAATACTATATTGTAGTCTTGGAATAAATTTACCATAATATTCCCTTATTGATAGTGATAGTGAATATATCTGCAAATAATTCTTTCCTAAAACAGAAAGAAGCTAAATTTGAAATTCCTTAGATCAAATAGTTAGCTTTGGAGTTGCATTAGTCAGGGTTCTATTAAGGAACAGAACTGGTAAGATAAATGGCTTCCTTAGCCCACAAACATCAATTCATCTCTATGCTCACCCCCACCAGACCTCCCTCCTCCATCTCCAGTCTAAGCTACCCCATTATCCCCACCCTCCCTGCAATAACACCTGCCTCCCACCATCCCCCCTCTACTGAGTTCCCTCTTCCCTCACCATGGCACCCTGCATGTCCCTCTCTCCTCCCCTCCCAGCTGAACATCCAACTCCCCCTCCAGTAACATCTGTTTCCTACTATTCCAGTCCTTTGGGTTCTTCTTTTCCTTTACCTCAGTGTTTCATTTTCCTGAGTACTAGTGTTATATCAGGATATGAACTCAAATATAAAGAATTGGTGCTACTATCTGAAAATCAGGGAAAACACATATCACTTGCTTTTCTGAGTCTATGTAACTTTGCTTGGAATCACAGTCTCTACTTTTATTAATTTACCTGAAAATTTCATAATTTCATCTTTTCTTACTGCTGAACAGATTGCCATTGTGTATCTACCAAACTTTCATTATCCATTTGTCAGTTGAAGGACAATTAGGTTGTTTCCATTTCTTAGCTGCTGTGAAGAGAGCAGCAACAATCATGAATGTACAGGTATCCCTACAGTAAGATAATTCCTTTGGGTATATTCCACAGAGCGGTATAACCGGATCATATGGTAGACTCGTTTTTAGTTTTTTGAGACTTCTCCACACTGATTTCCATAGTAGTTGCACAAGTCTGCATTCCCACCAGCAGTGAATGATTATTCCCCTTTCTCCACATTATCATCAGAATTTGGTGTCTTTCATTCTCTTGACCTTAGCCAGTCTGACTGGGCTGTGTAGCTGGTAAATATTTTCTCCCACTTAGTAGGTTTGTTCTTTACATCCTTATTTTTTTTCTATACAGAAACTTCTGTCCAGCAAAAGAAACAAAGAAGGAAGTGAAGAGGAAACACACTGAGGGGAAGAACATGTTGGCTTCTATATGTCTGAGAGAGGATCAATATCTAGAACATATGAAAAACTCAATAAACAAAGAAACAAGAAAATAAATGACCTAGTTAAAAGATGGGCTAAGGACTTGAACAAGAGTTCTCAAATGAAGAAATAAAAATGACTAAGAAACACCTTAAAAGTGCTCAGCGTTCTTAGTAATTACAGAAATATAGATCAAAACCACTTTAATATTTCAACT
Source organism: Nannospalax galili (assembly GCF_000622305.1). Lineage (NCBI taxonomy): Eukaryota > Metazoa > Chordata > Mammalia > Rodentia > Spalacidae > Nannospalax > Nannospalax galili. The sequence continues at coordinate 5,644,690 of NW_008342018.1, read as the reverse complement.
TAGCCCAGCCAGATTGACTAAGATCAAGAGAACAAAAGATATGAAATGTTATTGAGGATGTAAAGAAAGGGGAATATTCACTCACTGCTGGTGGGATGGAAACTCATGCAACCTCTATGGAAAGCAGTGTGGAGAAATCTTCAAAAACCTGAAAATGAATGTATTGGTTAACTCCTTGGCATATACCCAAATGATTTATCCTGCTGTTGAGATACTGGTATATACATGTTTGTTGCTACTCTTTTCACAAAAACTAAGAAATGTAAACAACCCAAATATCCCCCAATTGACTAATAAATAATGAAAATGTGGTACATTTACACAATGGAGTTCTATTCAGCAGTACAGAAAGAAGAAATTATGAAAGTTGCAGGTAAATGGATGGAACTAGAAATTTTTATATTTAGTGAAGTGACATAGACTCAGAAAAGCAAGTAATGTATATCCTCCCTTATTTGCAGATCTTAGCACCACTCCTTAGATTTGATTATATATCTTTATATAACAGCAGGAGTCGGAAAAATTGAAAGCAAGCATGGAGTTAAAACGAAAGAAAGATCACAAGAGAAGGGGACATTAGGAAACAGATGTTACAATGGGGAAATTGGGAAAATTGGAATAATCAACTAGGAAAGCAGGAGGCAAGGACATACAAGGAACCATGAGGGTAAATGGAAAGAAAGAACTTCAGGGCATATTGGAGATAGGTATTATCAAGGGGAAAATGGGGGTACTTAAACTGGGGAAGAAGGGCATAAGACAGGGATAGAAAGAGGAGAGATAAAATTTAGATCACATATAAAGTCAGAGAGAAATGTATTAACTCACTCCCCATTAAATAATACACATACACTATCTGAACATGAGTACATGTGCATACCTGAAGGCTACATAACAAGGAACACAGTACCAAATAGGAGAAACCTCCCTTCAAGTTTTTTTTTTTATCAGAGTAGTCCAAGAGATTCCCAAAAATATCACAGACTATTGCCACCTGCCTTGATTAGCTCCCATATCTTCAAGGTAACTTTCTATTGCTTAAGACAGGACATACTATGGACACTGGACCTCAAGCAATGGAGCTGAAACTAAACTATGAAGACTATCTTTCTCCCTGAAGACCAACTCTCATAGTTCTAGAGGGTACTATGCAAAATGCTAAAGGAGAAAAATGAGTCAATGGTCCAACCCATCTGTAAAACCTAATAACCACAACAACTGGCATAGCAAACTATCTCTATTGGTGCAGTAATGTCACTTTTAGCTTTGGGACAATCAACGGCAGTCTATTTGGGCTTAAAGTCCTTTTAGTTGGAAAGAACTCATGAGTGGCAGTGTAATTATGGCAAAATACACATAGATCCTAGAGAAAACCTTATCTCTGGCATATCTCATATCTTCATAGACAAATGAAATTTCTTTCTGTATGCTAAATATGGATGAATCCTTATATTTACAGACAAGTATAGCATGTATACCAGTAATCAAAAAAGCTTCTTTTTGAAACAGATGGAGGTTATTGCAGAGTACTACAACTGGTCACACACAGAGAATATATTTATGAGAAGCCCAGCCCTAAGTGATACAGTGAAAACTCTATACCTAAGGCTCATGGAACATAGTTGAACAACTGATAGAGAGAATACTATTACATTCCTCAAACATCACCAGTGCAGTTTCATCATACAACAGAATAGGATACACACAGTAGTTCACAACTAAGTTTTAGAAAATAAGAAACTGGACAGTGTTCATCCCTGGATAGGACTTCTATATTAAGCCTCACCCACCTGTGGCTCAGGGACGGTTGCAGAAGAAGGTGTGATAAGACTGTAAGAGCCATCTTTGATGCATGAACATAAGGAAACAAAGGCTTTCAAGCCACTGGGAACTTGTTCATATGAACTTGCAATAATACTGACTGTATGCACAAGACCGTGTGGAGTTAATTGGTCAAAAACCCAGCAGAGAACAAAGGAAATGGACAGCAGACTCCAAGTTTAGTCCAGGAACTATTTGTAACTGATTACTGCTGGGTAAGAGTTGATATTCTAGATAGGCTGACTAGAATCCAGTCAGTGAATTTGCACACTGAGGTATCTGGGTACAAATTCTTGACTGGATAGGATTTAACATATATGACAGAATGCATGAAATCCAGTGAGGAGGAGGGGGGTGTCGTAGATGGGGGAGGGGTCAATATTTGATTAAAATCTCATGCATGAAATGCACAAAACCTCAATAAATATTTTAGAATGGTTGAGAGTGATTAGGATATATAACTAATGCCAACCTGTGCATCCACATCCATGAGAATACACATTCTCATATACACCACCACACACACATACAGACATGAACACCTACACATAAATACAGATATCTAAAAAATATTTTATATATAAATGCTTTATACAGGTGGTAAAAATTAATCTCTACATTCCTAGAGACTTTAAGTGGGCTTTATATAAAACAGATTAATAGGAAAAAGCATAAAGCTGTATTTAATATGAATTTTAAAGCATTTTGGAATGCTTATAAGGAAATGAAGATACCTAGATATTTTTAATGCTATTGAGAATGCAAGTGTTACCTTTCTATGATTGCTTATTATTGTTATATAGAAAGTCTAGGGGCTGGAGAGATGGCTCCGTGGTTAAGAGCACTGGCTGTTCTTGCAGAAGAACCCGGTTCGAATCCCAGCACCCACATGGCAGCTAACAACTGTCCATAACTCCAATTCCAGGGGATCCAACAGCATCTTCTGTCATCCATGAGCATTGCAAGACATGGGTGCACTTACCTACATGCAGGCAATACATACATACACATAAAGTAATAATAATAAATAAATTTTTTAAAAAGAAAAGTCTAGTGTCTTTTGTAAATTGATATATGCTGCCACTTTGCTGAAGGTGTTGATCATTCTAGAGGTTTCTTGTGGAATTTTGAGGGTCTCTTTTGGATAGTATCATATCTTCTGCCAGTGGTTACAATTCTATCTTTTGTTTTCCAATTAGCACCTTTTAATTTTATTCCCTTGTCTTATTGCTCTGGTTAGAGTTACAAGCCCTCTATTGAAAAGGAGTGGGGATAGTGGTTAGCCTTGTCTAGTTCCTGATTTTAATGGGAGTGCTTCTAGTTTGTCCACATTTAGAATGTTGGTGATGGTGGGTTTGCTGTATATAGCCTTAATTAAGTTCAAGTATGTTCCCTCATATCTAATTCCCTCTAAAATTGTTATGAATTCATGGTGTATTTTTTTCAAATGCCTTTTCTGTATCTATTAAGATGACCATGAGATATTTATCTTTAAATTCATTTATATGTTTTATTACATTTATTCACTTACAGATGTTGAACCATTCCTACATCTTTGGAATAAATCCAACTTGATCACAGTGGGTGATCTTTTATTATGTGTGTCTGTATGATTTGCAAGTATTTTGTTGAGAATTTTTGCATCAGTGTTCAATTGGAACACAGGCATATAGTTTTCCTATTTTGTAATAAAATTAAGCATATATATTAAACATCTCTACAATGAACTTTTAAATATTTGTAGAAAGAGATTGAGGGAGGCACAAAGAAATGAAAGGACCTCCTGAACTCATGACTTGGTAAAATTAATATGACAATAATGACCAGTCTACCAAAAACAATTTATAGATTTGATGCAATCCCAATAAAATTCCCCATTACATTCTTCACAGGAATAGGGAAAAAAATTCATATGGAATAACAAAAGACTCTGGATAGCCAAAGCAATCTTGAGCACAAAGTTGGGGGGGAATTACCATACCAGATACCCAACTATGTTATACAGTAATATAACAGTCATAAAAACAGCATGATATTGGCACAAAACAAACATGTTGATCAAGAGAACAAGATAGAAGTCCCAAATATATGTGCAGTCAATTTTAGACACCTGATATTTGACAAAGGAGTCAAGAAGATACACTGGATGAATGACAGCATTGTCAACCAATGGCATAAAGAAAACTAGACCTCCATATGTAGAAGAATGAAATTACTCCCCTGTCTATCACTATGCATTAAAGTCAGCTACAAATAGAGAAAAGACCATAATGTGAAGCCTTAAATGCTGAAACTGTTAGAAGAAAGCATGGGCAGTAGCCCATAGGTTCTAAGTGCAAGAAAGTGCTTTCTAAATGTACTTCAGTTGCTCAGGAATTAAGGTCAACAATTGACAAATGGGACCTATTAAAATAAAAAGCTTCTGTACAGCAAAGGAAATAGCAAAAATTGTTGAGGAAGTCAATGGAGTGGGAGACAATCTTTGCCAGCTATACATCAGAAAGAAGATTAATATCCAGAATATACAAAGAACTCCAAAAACAAATAATCGGGGAAAAAAAAAGACCTAATTAAAAAATGGACTGTGGATCACAAAAGAACGCTTAAAAACTAAGAAATAAAAATGTGTAAGAAACATCTTAAAACTATTTAAAGTCCTCTAGTAATTAGGAAAATGCAAATTAAAACAACTTTAAGATTTCATTTTACCCAAGTCAGAATGGCTATGACCAAGAGAACTAATGATACTCAGTACTGGCTGGGATATGGGAATGGGGGGACACAGAGTCACTGTTGGTGGGCTTGCAAACTGGTGCAACCACTGCGGAAATAAGTGCTGAGAACTCTTGAGAAATTAAAAATCACTATGCCGTATGATCCAGTAATATCTCTCTTTGTCATATACTCAGAGACTTAATACCATGGGGCAGAGAAACTTACACAGCCCTGCTTGTTGTTGCCCTTTTCACAGTAGCCAGGAAATGTAGCAACCTACATGTCCCTCATCTACTGAATGAATAATGAAGATATGGTACATTTGTACAATGGACCTCTACTGAATGGTAAAAAAAAGACAAATCATGAAATTTTCAGTCAAATGGATAAAACTACAAACTGAAATACTAAATGAAGTAACATTAGCTCAGAAAAGCAAGCAATATCCATTTCATTTGTGATGCTCAAGAGAGAGGGACAGTAGGAGACAGGTATTATCAAGGAAGAAATTGGGGAAATGAGAGATAATTTAACTGTAGAGTGAATAGGAAAGTCTATACAGGGGCAGAGAGAGAAGTCATAACACTTAGGTGGTATGAAAACCCATAGAGAAAAGTATTAGTTTTAACACCTACTGAAAAAACACACATACAATATACGTAGGAGAGCAAGGTTATATAGTTGAAGACTATACAACAAAAAGCACAGTGTCAGATAGGGAAAACTTCCCTTTAATTGTTCATCAGGATAGTTCAAGAGACTCCCAAACTTGAAGGTAATACCCTATTTCTGAAGACACCATATGCTTTGGACACAGGTCTTGGGGTATTTACGCTGGAACTGATGTAGAAACCTCCTCCTTGAAGACTGGCTTCCATAGCATCAGAAGATATTATGCAAACTGCCACAGGAGAAAACCAACCAATGAGTCCATGAAGTTGTGAAACCTATGTACCACAACAGACTCAGCAAATAATCTCTACTTGTGCAATAGTGGAACTTTTGTCTTGGGGGTAATCAACATCTATTTAATTGAGCTTAAGGGTCCCTCAATGGGAGGGAACTCATGTGAGGCACTGTAAACCTAGCCATATAGTCATGGATGTAGAGATCATGGACCCTAGAGTAAACCCTACCTCTATCACATCCCTGGACAATTGTAATTTTTTCTGATATTCTAAATATGTATTTTTGCATTTAAATACAAGTGTACCTCTTGTCACTCATCAAAGAAGTTTTTTGCAGTAGATGGAGACTAATGCAAAGTTGCACAACTGGTCAAACTCAAATAATATGTGTTTGTGGGGTGACCAACCCTAAGTGACACATTTGCAATGGAACCTCTACACTTAAAGACAGGGAACACAGCAGACCAGGTTGTGAAAAGAAAATTAATGCACCTCTCAATTCACACCAGCAAAGTCTCCTCATGCAATGGATGGTGATTAACCCAGGATACCACAACTGGCCAAACTGCAGAAAATAAGGGACTGCAGGGTACTTACCCTTGAATAGGACACCTGTATCAAAATTCTGCCACCTGAGGCTCAGGGGCCATTTAAGAAGAGAGGTGGAAAGACTGTAAGAGTCAGAGGTGTTGAATGACAACAAAGAACAGTTTTTCAGAGATCTGGGAAGTTGTTTATATTGATGTTACACATTGTTGGCACAGCATTGGTAACAGCATACACAAAACCCATTCAAGATCAAGCCATACATAATCCCAGCAAAGAGGTGAAGAAGTGGGTTAGTTGCCCCAACCTTAGCTGAAGAACTATTGTTAACTGATAACTACTTGGTGAAGGAGAGTGGTTTTCTTTAAACATGTGAAACTATTTATAGATAAGTTATCCAGGCTCCAGTGGATGGACGTACACTGGAAGACACATTCATAGCCACAATCTTGCCTCAGTAGGACTTCATATATATGACTGGGAGGGGGTGTGAAAGAAGGTTGCAGATAGGGGAAGAGTCTAAATGTTATAAAATATATTGTATGAAATTCAATTTAAAATTCAATTTAAAAAAAGAAAAGAATTCAGAGACTCAAAAAAGTGCCAGGACATAAATGGTTCCTTGTAGGTTGAACAAGGAGGTGTCCTTTTCTTTGAAAAAAAAAAAAACTATTGTTTGGAATGTGTTCTTGATAGTTCATATGTATGAACCTGATTTCTCAAATTCATTTGTTGATGATTTTTAAGGTGAAGCCTTCAGGCAGCAGCAAATATTGCATAAGGTCATGAGATGGGCCTGCCATGACGGCACGTAAGACCAGGGGAGTACAATGTTTTCACTCTGTAACGTGAAGTTTTCATCTACAGGTGAGTTGTGTCACATTCACAGCTGCGCTGAGATGCATGAAGTCTATAAGCCACAGGCTTCCAGTCCCTGGATGTGGCTTTCGAAGAGATGTCACATCTTTCTCACCCGTGAACTCTCACGAAAGACATTAGTCTAGCAGTATGAGAAAAGAACCTCTTTCCTTTCTAAAATGCATAGTTCATGGTATTCTGTTACAGCAACTCAAATAGATGAGAATAGTAAATGAGCTCGGTGGGGAGTCGAGAGCATACAAAGAATCATTTTGACAGGATGTGTTTGTACAGAGGTTTCTTGTTTTCAACTTCCCTTCATGATGAATATTGTTTTCTGTCAGGCAGAGGAGGAATCTTAACATGTTTCCATGCTTTTATTTCCTGCTATCAAGATGAAAACAATGTTGTTCACAATATGCTTTTTGCATTGTGGGTCTTTCTTTTTCTTTCTTTCTTTCTTTCTTTCTTTCTTTCTTTCTTTCTTTCTTTCTTTCTTTCTTTCTTTCTTTCTTGTTTTCTACCTGTCTTTAGATTAAAATAATCCTTATGCCCAGATGGGTGGTCTTTCTGTCATTCTTCATTCCTCAAGGGCCTGATAGAAAATAAAATTCAGAGTTTATATACTGTTACAGTAACCTGAACCTAGGTCAAGTCTGCAGAGTCCTTGAGGAGAGAAAACAGCCTGCCTCATAAGTCACCCCAACCTTACTTGCTTTGTAAATGTAAATGAAATTCAAATTGAGCTATTTCTCATAAATATGTATGTTAAGGCAAGAACACATGCCCAAGTAATCAGGAGAAAAGTAACCTATTAATGTGGTAGATCAAAATAAAGTAACTATCATGAGTCAGTATTTTTTGTTGTTGTTGTTTAATTTCTCTGTGACTCCTATGGAGACATCCTTCTGTGATCCTTCAGTAGACTCTTGAACCACTCCTTCCTTGAAGTTGCCTTTTTCATGAATTTTATGTGCTTAAGTAAATTGTTTTATGTTTTTCTTATGCCTCAATTTACTTTTTCCAAGCAGACTGCCTACTTTCATAACTGTATGCTTGTGATCCAAAGTGAGATGCACAGAGCAATATCACATAGCAGTGGTCAATTTAGGAGTCATTTATTAATAGCCTGTGTTCAGAGAGGGGCTAATGCCCAAAATAACTCTCAACCTTGAGGAGAAGCAGGGCAGGGTTTATAAAGTTTAAAACCCTTATTTACATCATGCCAGGGGCAAAGCCAATAATTATAGTTACATCAAATTACTGTAGCTACACCAAACCAGGGGCAGATCAGTTAACAAAGAGCTTTTCAATTAACAGACAGTTTTGATAAGGTCTTCCTTACCAAGTTTCTCAAAATTGTAGAAACAATGGGGTCCATGGAGATGTAGCATTTTGTACAGATCTGTACACTTTATATGTATAGGTGTAGTTGGGAGGGAGGACATGCTATCTGGGCAAAGTAACTGATTACTTGTAAACTCTCCAGTATCATAGAAATAATATAATACCTGAAACTATCTGCATGAGGCCTTCTGCCTGGCTTGCTGCAGTAGGAACTGCTGAGCAAAAACAGAGAGTAAAGGAAAAGTCAACTAGAGCAAACGAGGGTTAGTTTTGCCATTTCGGGCAGAACCAGTGGTTGGATGGTACATTTCTTTTTCCTCTTCAGCATAACTGCTCACAGTTTTGCTTGATATTCTTTGCTCAAAACCTTGTTTGCTGTGGGATTTTCTGTATATTTGATTTTTAGTTTTCTTGGCGACATGATATGACAAGTTACAAAATAAAATGGTTTTCATATAAGCTAATTTGTGAATACATTCAGTATAGGATAGAGAATAATCTAGCATCTCTCCTAACAGGCCAAGCCCTTAGTTACTTTACTCCAAGGCAAACACTATTTACTCAGCCTTTGGCAAATCTTTTAGGAGATAACATACATAAAGAAAACATGTCCCAAATTGGCACTGCACAAAATTCTTTCATAAGGTCTTCTTTTTCTATTCATTGGAAGATATTTCATAGAAAGATGAAGGTGCTAGCTCACTTCTTGCACTATCTCAGTATCATTGTCATGAAACACTAAATAAGGCCAGAGGGCCAGAAATTTACAGATTAGAAGTACCTTAATTTAGAGCAAACTAAAAGTAGTGGGGACTGAGATGACCACACAAATGAATAACTGAGGAAAGAGCCCATTGTTAGCATCAGAACCATAAATATGGCTTTTGTCTTCACATATTCTTTGTTAATTTAATTCAGCCATTGATTTTGGAGGCCACACATCTGAGCAATAATTATGAACTCTCCACTAGCTTTGATAGGAAGCTATCTCTGACATATGGACTATTATTAAAATTAACTAAATTGCTTTCCAAACCCTTGAAGGTCAATTTTGTTAAAAACATTGACTCTTTACAAGTTCCTGTCAGAGCTTTAATGGATGACTGAAACAGTATCAAAGACTTGGCATTTCTGTCTGCTTTCAGTGTCTGTCTTAACCTTTGAATCAGACTCTACTTTTCTTTTTGTAGACATGCTCATTAGAGACACCTTCCACCAAAGTCCACAGAGCAAGGTGGACTTAACCTATGTACCCTAGAGCAAATATATGCTACTTCTAACCTGTCTTTATGCTTCCTCACAACACAAACTCTGCAGTAGTTCAGTCTTATCATATGGGCCAGACCAAATCTTGCATCCAGGATGTTTGAGATGATGGGGCCAGCAGTACCTCAGCAGTCTCTGAGCTACACTGTACAACTCAAGGGCAGAAAGTCTTTCACACAGGAAGAAACACGTACTTTGAAATGGTGCCATTGCTAATGGATAAGCACCAACCTTTAACTCATAGCCCCCCGCCCTACTCACTGGAGTAGAGCAGTGTGATCATCTCTTTGGTCACTTCTAACCACAGTCAGCCCTTGACCTGACAGCCCTTTCATTAAAGTTCTCCTTGTCCTAATGGTTATATGAGGCTTGGTAACCTTTCAGCTATTTCCATGGCACAGGATTCTCTTATTCAGTCTCTACTACTATATGAGTTGTTTTATTTTTGTTTTGTTTCCAGGTTCACTGCTTTAGAACTATTTGGCTTTTATTTAAGCATTAGATAAAATAAATGTATTTTAATTAACTCACAAGTAAAAACATCACACAGTTAGAATAAGGAAGTCACTCAAACACTTGCCTAATCCCAAAATCTATCCATCTTACTGAACTTCCTTAGAATGGACATACTGAAACCATGTAAATTCACTTGCAATTTTACACTTTAGCCATCAATTATATTTTTATTCATTTATCTACCACAATAAAGAAAAACCTTTAATACTTTTGAAACTGGAAGAATAACTATCTGTGGATACTCTTCGATGGCTCATCTGTCCCTCTGTTTGCATTTTATCCTTCCTCATCACTTACTTTTACTCTTTCTTGGTTTCTCTGTAAAAGTTATACTATACGCTTAGTAGATGGTTTACTATACCCACAATACTTTGAGATAACACCTCACCCTGGTAAGAATGACTATTATAAAGAAATCTTAAATGTTGGAAAGGATGTGGGGAAAGAGGAATTCTTATTCACTGATGATTGGAGTATAAATCAACAGAGCTATTATGGAAATCACTTTGGAGATACTTCAACAATTAAAAATAGACCATCTATCTGACCCAGCTTATTCTGAGACTACAACCCAAAACTCTGTATTCTGCTATAAATATCATCATACATTTTTATTTACTACCGATTTATTTATGCTATCAAGGAAATGGAACCAACTTAGATTTACAACAGACAAAAGGATGGTGAAAATGTGGTACATGTACAAAATGTATTATGACTCAGCTGTAAAAATGAAATCATGAATTTTACAAAAAGATTGACTAGGAAGGTATAATATTAAGTTAGGTGACCCAAACTCAGCAAGAAAAAAGCATCATGTTTTCTCTGATACTTGAATTGTAGTCTGACATGTAGAAATATAAACATGTATAGATGTGTTTTATATGGGGTTGATTTTTAGATTCCTCAATGGAGGTCTGGCCTTCTGTCTCTGCTAATAAAGTTCTTGTCTTCTGCCTAAGATCTTGATAACCAAGACTGTCCTTGACTCCAGAGAACTAAAAAACCAACCAACCCAAAACAACAAAAACAGTAATGATGAATCTCTGGGTTCCTATTTCTTTATCACAGATTCTTTAACCAGAGTGATATGGACAATCGAGCGACCATCAAATGGCCTCTAAAAGAGTTTTAATTCTATCCATTTGCTCTGCTCTGAGACAGCTATCAGCCTTCCATGTTTCTTCTCTGTTGTCCTTCAACTGTAGCATTTTGTACGGTCTGTACACTTTATATGTATCCTACACTGGTTTGATTTTACAAATGCTCAAGAATTTCAGCATCAGTCACTTATTTTTCATAAACAATATGAGAATATCACCCTGTCTTTGCATGTTTTCATAAGTTTCACTGCACAAATGCAGAAGCAGGAAGGAGAGAACCAGGCATATTATGACTGTGGCTATAAGGGTCACATTTACTTAAGGGCTTTCATTCGGGGGATTGCCTTTTTATTAGAATTTTACTTTTATTTTTACATTTTAAATTATGTGCATATATGCATATGTGAGAGTGGATTTATGTGGTGCCCACAGATTCCAGAAGAGGGTTTCAGATCACCTGGAAGCTGGAGTTTCAGGAGGATGTGAACTTCCTCTTATGAATCCTGGAAACTGAACTGGGCCTATTGCAAGAGTAGAATGCACTTTTACCATGTGAGTCATCTAGTAATAACTATTAGTTGATCCTACCAATAAATGTAGGTCTAATTTATATTTGATTTTGTTCTGGAAACCTTGATTACAAAGACATGGGATCTTTAGATTAAACAAAGTCATATTGTTTCCACATAAACGGAAAGAATGTACTTTTAAAATTAATAAATGTGACCCTAGAACTTGAAACCAATCACTTAACTCCTAGAATGGATTGTGTTAGGAAGTTAAATGGATATCCTATAATTTATCATTCCTAGCTTTATTCAAGTCATTTCCTTAATTTCTTTAACTTTTTTTGATTTATTTTTTTCCAATTTATGTAAATGAGAATTTTCCCTATGTGGAGGTGCACTACATTTGTGTAGTACCCTGGGAGGATATGAGAGGGAATCTGAAGCCCGATTGGAGTTACAGGCAGTGCTCTGTCATGTGGGTGCTGGGTACTGAACTCAGGACCTCTGCAAGAGCAGTCAGTGCTTTTAATCACTGAGCCATTTCTTCAGTGCCCATTTATTTAATTTTTGAGATTATAATAAGGCAGATAAACATTTGCATATAAAATAAAATATTTTCCTTTTTTTCTGACACTAAGGAAAATTCAAGCCAGTATCTATGGAGCCTTTTTAAACTGTTCATGACCTGACAGTCCTTACCACACTGCCACAACAACACTCACAGCCAATGACCCCACACTGATTTATTTGTAATGTAGACCTGGGTTTACAAGGTGCTGGTTATTAAAGGTCGTGTCCACAGATGGTCCTGTTTGTGAGTAGTACAATGTCTTGGAGCACTGAGAGGACTGCTGCACACGTCAGCACAGTCATGTCAACTCTGTCCCTCAGTTGCTTTCACTTGTGCTGTCCTAGTCACTTAATAGCTTGTCCAGGCAGCTGGGCTCCATCGTTGTTGAGTTTGTTGTTTTCATGTGCCCCTTTCTGCTTCAGTTTTTACCATGGATGTCTTACCTATCTTACCTCAAGTCACAAACATTGTTTGATATTCCCTGAGCAAATA
>NW_008342018.1:5596929-5631762 GCF_000622305.1 Nannospalax galili | reverse complement strand
TTTTTTTGAGAAAAGGTCTCTCACCTGGAACTAGAGCTCACTTGTTGGGCTAGACTGGGTAGCCAGCATACTTCAGGGGTACTCCTCTCTCTGGGACCCAAATGCTGAGATTACTAGATCACTGTGTATATCACTGTGCCCAGGTTTGTTTGATGAATTATGCAGACTGAACACAGGTCCTCATAGTTACATGATGAACATTTACCAACTGAGATATCCCCTCAGCCTCCCTTTTTCCCTCCCTCCCTCCCTCCTTTCCTCCCTCCCTCCCTTCCTCCCTTAATTCCATTTTCTTTCTTTCATCAGGTTAGAGTGTCACTATGTAGTTCAGATTGACTTCGAACTTGCAATCCTTTCCCTTTCTCTACTTCACTGTATTAGGATCTTTTTTATTTTTCGTTTTTAATCTTCTGTCATGCCAACATATTTTCTAATAGTTTAAGTGATATGCTTTATTATTTAGCATTTAGGATTTCGATTGTTTTTATATCCCCAAAACCTATTTACAACGATGTTTTGATTTCAAGATTATAGTTTTTACTTCCCAGTTGGAAACATCTATTGATTTAAATTGTTTTTATGAATTTAATTCCCCCAGAGTATCTGAGTCAGCAATGAGGAAGTAATTGATAAGTAATAACCATAGTTATTGTCTCTAGCGTTGCTTTAGGGGAAAGCAAGTCAAAGGTTGAAAAGAGATTTAATGAGTATTTCTTTTAAACTTTTCTATCCATTTTATATTTTCTCTTCTTTATTTCGTTAACTAAAGTTTAAAAATAAATCTAGTTAAAAGTAAAAACTTCTGAAATTTAATGTAGTCTCTAGAACATAATTCTTTAAAATTAAGGACAATATACCTGTTCAGTTTTTATTTTTCTATACAGTAGAAATTTTAACATTTATCACTTGAACAAGTGAGCTTGTTCCATGCTTCATCTACTTAAACTTAAAGATTAAGTAAAACCCTCCATTATATACTTTAATGTATTATGCATATAAATAAAATTTATGAAATCCATTTTACATATCATCATGCTAAGAATTGGACCATATATCTTTCTAAGAATATTGTAACCAATACAAGTCTAATTCAAATTAGAAAGCAAATCTTTCTTCTAGTCTGTAATAATAACTCAACTCATACTCTATGTAATGTTTAAGATAACGTTCCTTTGACTATATTTTAAGGGTAAAGAAATTATTGAACAATGTAAACTTGAGATTAAAACAGATCGACTTAATTAAAGGGAGCTTTTTTCCCAAATAACTTAAAGTGAATGCCTTATTGTTGGCTTGTCATGTCATGTAAAAATCTTTCTAAAATTTAAATACATTTTTCTTTTTAAAATTATTTAATTTTATTTTATTTTTCAGAAAGATTGAATATAGGGGGTCAGACATGCCAGGCTCAAGTGGAAGACGACATGGCCAGATCCCCAGAAATAAAAATTCCCTAATCAAGTTATTTGATGTCTTAAATTTCAAGTGTATGAGTATTTTGCCTGCATATATGTAAGTATACTGTGTCATACAGTCTGTGGGGGGCCAGAAGAGGTCATTGAATAGCTTGAATAATTAGCTACCATTTAGGAACTAGAAAGTGAGCCTGGGTCCTCTGCAAGAGCAGTATGTGCTGTTAACCAATGAGTCATCACTCTAGTCTCCAAACTATTTGATTTTGATATTAAGTTTTATGAAGCTTTGAAAAAAAGTTGGATTTTCCTACTATATCTTTATATTTCTAAAAATCTTGTCTAGAAAGTTGTTTTCCAGAAAGGTCTCAGTCCATAATAGTGACAATCAGTTAACAGAAAGTCATCCTTTAAAAAATGGCTTTTCTCCATATGGAAATATATAAAAGCATTTGCATGAGGTCTTGAGATAATTCAAGTAGTCGCATCTAAGAGTTGGTAGTGGGGTAAATGGTATACTATTTTAAACATTTCTCAAGACTAATTTCCATTTGAATCAGGCAGTATTTCATGACTGTGAGATAACATTGAGGGAGAGTCCAGTGTAGGCTCTTCTAAGAGAGAAGGTCTTTGCAAGAGTTTACAATTATCATCATAAACTATTTGAATATAATCCATAATGGGACAGTGATTTGAATATTTTCTAAACTTGGTACACAGTATTTGAGTACTTTCTATGAAAAATGACAGCTGCTCTTATTGGTTCCCTTCATGGGCTATGATTTCATGAGCCAAATAATAATCATACTACCTTTGTAGCTATTACTTATAACAATAGTAATAAAAATGATGCAATTTAAATACCCCCCCAAATCTTTGGATGACACATAAAGTGAAATTGGAGTATAATATTACATTTTGATTTTTTAAAAAATATATTGAATATTAAAAATCATTTTAAAAAATACCCTTGTTTCTTCATAATTTTTTAAAACTGTCAAACACTATCATTGCATAGAACACACTTTTCATCTAATGTCATTAATGTTCTACTACTGCACTTTTTGACAATTGCCATGTCAGAATATTATAAAGTTAACGTTCATTTTAAACCCTCATAGATACCCACATTTTTAACTCATTTACCTGATAATTGAAAGATGTGAGCTCCAAGTGAGAAGAATATTTATACATGAAAGAGCAACTGAGATTTCCCTGCAATATATCGACATAATCTTGTATGGATCAAGGTGTAAAACCAGTTGATTTACAATTTAGATTTCATGGGAAAATAAAATCTGTTTTAAGGAAAAAATGTTTATCCAGAAACTTCTTCAATAAATTCAAATTTTAATAATCCCAGAAACATTCTGAAGTTGGGCAAATCTTCCTTTGGATCTCAGATAGAAGAAGTCTGTGGGAGCATACATTTAGCTCATATCAATATTTCCCAATGAGTAATGTTCCCAGACCAATTGAGATTACTTAGTAACTAATAAATTCTGTCAGGAGCCATTCTGATAAATTCTGTTCAGTAGACAGATCATTCCAGAGGTGTAAGGTTTTATTCTATCTTAACATTGTATATTTCACCCACAAATCCTAACTTGGAAAACTATTAAAATCATTTATCTTAATCTATGGTGCTGTACCAGAATCACTAGACTGAGTACTTTATAAATTATACAATTTAGTTTCTCACAGTAAGGAGTCTAGGAAGCCCAAGATCAGGGTGCAAACAGTTCTTTGTCTTATAAGGGACCCTATCTCATAAATGGTGCCTGCTATGTGTCTTCACATAAAAGAGGGTAAGGACTTGAACCATCTCACTTAGTGCTCTACTAAAAGAAGAGTCACATTCACCTGAGATCTATCCATTACTAATTCAATTTTCCAGAGACCCACTTTTTAATAGCAACACATAGGCATCCAATATCAACATACTAATTTTCAGAGTATGTGAATATTTAGAGCACAGCACTAGTCATAGATTCTCATGATTCCCTCATTTTATTGCCTGAAAAATCGACAAAGGTCAGACATATGTGAAAGAACATGTCAAATAAATTGTAATATTGGATGAGATAATATCAGAATTCAGAGCTATATAGAGATGGATGGATGGATGCCATGTAAAAAGTCTTAATAATTTACAAAACAAATGATTTATTATTTTTTATTTATTCTGTGTCTATTAATAATTTAACTTTATGCCCGGTGTGGTGGTGCATGCCTTTAATCCCAGCACTTGGGAGGCAGAGGCAGGGTGATCTCTGTGAGTTCAAGGCCAGCCTGGTCTACACAGTGAATTCCAGGACAGCTGGGGCTACATGGAGACCCTGTCCCAAAAAGACCAAAATAATAATAATAATAATAATAATAATAATAATAATAAACTTTATTAGCAATCTGCCATTCAACCATCTAAAAAGCAGTAATTAGAAAAATAAAAAATCTAGCACTCAGAGAGTTGGTGAGGCATGAAACTCAGCTAAACACACACACACACACACACACACACACACACACCACACACACAGAAGCAAAAACAAATAAATAAAAAACCTCAAAACCAAACCAAATAAACTTTCCCCTTAAAACCACCCCAAACCAAAAAGCAAACAAACAAAATAACAACAAAACATACAGCTGAAACCAAATCACATGCTAGAGGAACAAAATGAATGGTAAAGAAATCTCATCACCAAAACCAGGCATGTAAAGACAGGAAGCTACTTCAAGTTCCAGACCAGCCTGAGCTACAGAGTAAGACCTTTTTTCAGAAATAAAAAAAACAAACAAGAAAGAAAAAGAAAACGTGGACAATACCAGTAATCCCAGTTCTCAGGAGGATCTGAAGAACTCAAGGTCATGCTCTGCTACAGACTAAGTTTCATGGCTAGCCTGGCTTCAGGTGACCTCCAAGGGGGGTGGGGGAAGCCCAATCAAGAAAAATTGCAACTGCCCATCTGAAACCAATTGGGGGTCCAAGCAGACCTAGGCACAAATCGCTAAGAAGCGGGTGGGGTGGGGCTAGGATTCATCCCTAGGAGAAGAACTCCCTAGATTCAGAACGCCGATGCCTGGTTCACTGTCTGCTACGGAGTCTCCATACCATCTCCATCCTGGTCCTCGTCTCCATCTAGGTCTTCATCTTCATCTTGGTCCTCAGATGTGGAAGCAGACACCAACAATCTTTGGAAGGTTTCCAGTGTTGTGAAGAGCTCGGAGGACCTGGGGGAAGACTTCACCTCCACATCTTGGTCACCCCTTTTTTTTCCCCAGTGCTCCAGTTTACAGATTTCAAGACTGTGCCCACAGCTGACCTGCAGCCTTCAGATTCGCAGCAGTGGGTGCTGTCGTAGAACAGGAGGGTGACCTCTGGTTTGGGATGTATGGTCACAGCTGCTTCTGCTTCTTTTCTCAAGAGCTGAACCAACCACTTGCTCCTTCTCCAGGACCAGTCTGGTAACCAGGGCCTTGAAAGCTTTGGGATCAGGGCTGGGTTCCACCTTGAACTAATCCTCTAGTGCAAGGTGCTGGTTTTCACAGTACTTGTGGCAGGGGTTCATTCATCTGGGCTGCAGCTGGGATCCGGTGTTTGAGGCTGCACGGACAATGTTTAGGCTTAAATCTGTTCACTCTGAGCTTACTCAGCTGGATCTCTCTCAGCCTGAAGTCCTTCAGTCCCTTGTTGACCAACAGGCCCTACCCACAACCGCCTTCCTGGCTTCCTACTTCTTTAATCGAGCCCCATTCATCAATGCTGGTTTGTGCTGTTGACCTGAAAACTATCAGAGCTTTGGCTTGGTGCTCTTAGGTGCCAACCCAGAGGAAAGTAAGGCTTCACTGGGTTGCCCATTTCAGGAAATGTGCCTCCAGCCAGCCAGTGATTAATTTTGATTTATTTATTGTTATTTTATGTAAATGGATGTTCTGCCTACATGTATGTAAGTGTACCAGCAATGTGCAATGCTCACAGAGGCCAGAAGAGAGTTCTGGATCCCATAGAATTGTATTACAGACAGTTATTATCTTCCAAGTAGGTGTTAGGAATGGAACCCAGGTTCACTGCAAGAAGAGCCAGTGCTCTTAACCACTGAGCCATTTCTCCAACCCCTACTGACAATTTCTTTTAGATTAAATGATTAATATAAAGGTAGTTAAGGAATAGGGGAATCATCTACTATAAATGACAAATCTCTCAATGTAGTTTAACAAAAAATTGCAACATTCCCCATACAACTTCTCATATCTGGTTTTTTGACTCAAAAAAAGATTCCTGACACAATATGACTCATTGCTCCTTTATATTCATCAATTATTAGACATCCAGGGTCATAGTTAAGTTTATTAATTATTTTAAATAATATACTGCTTAAAATAATGGCTGGAGTAAGTTATTGGTCATGTTCATCCATATCTATGTGCATGTATACATGTGTGTACATATACAGGTATATATGTGTTTATGTACATATGTACCTATATACATAAATATATGGATCATGGTAAAACACAGTGAAAAAAAAGCTAGCATTTATTAATTGTATTTTATCTTATTCACATTATTCATTTTTTGACAGGGTTTGCTTAGTCCCAGCCAGTCTGAAAGTCACTATGTGAATCAGGCTGGCCTTGATCTCATAGAGATTTGCCTGCCTCTGTCTCCCAAGGGCTGTAATTAAAAGTGCATGCCATTTTGCCTGGCATTTTTCTCTTTATTCTTTACAAATGTTATGATTATGTTAGTTCATGATGTTTTTTCTTATATATAGCTGAAAATGTACTTGCATGTTGGAAATCATACTATAATATTCTAGAGAGGAATTTACACATACTTGAGACAAATATGTGGTAGAATCCCGAACAAAAATAATTTAATAATAAAAAATAAGGAGCTAAAGTGGTGGTGCATTCTTTAAATCCAAGCACCCAGGTGGCAGATGTAGTCAGATCTCTGAGATTGAGGCCAGTCTGTTCTACATAGCAAGTTCCAGGCAAGCTGGAGCTACAGGGTGACCCTGTCTCATGCCCTGGAAAAATCTAAAAAAATGGAAGAATGTTTAGGTAAGTATGGCCAACAAAGTGAAATGCAAATGACATAATTTAAACAGACACATACATCCAAGGAAATAGAAGCAGTAATTAAAAATTGTTCAACTAAAATGATAACAGGACGAGATGGATACTGGGCAGAACTCTCCCAAACTTTCAAAGTACAACTAATGCCAGTTCCTTAAGTTATTGTCAAAATAGAAAAGGAAGGAACACTCCCAAATTTTATAAAAGCAGTATTACTCTGATACCAAAATCACACAAAGATTTTAAAAAAAGAAAAGTATAGGTTAATCTTTCTTAGAACCATACACAGAAAAATTCTCAATAAAATACAGACTAACCAAATATAAGAGCACAGGAAAAAGAGTAACTCAACCTTACCAAGCAGTGGATGAAGTTTCCTCTTTTCCTCAATCCTTGACAACATTTGGTGTGATTTGTTCTGATGATCCCATTCTGAGTAGGGTAAGATGAAGCCCAAAGTTGGTATTGATTTACATTTCCCCAATTACTAAGGATGTTGAAAACTTGTCAAGGTGTTTCCTAGCCATTTTTATTTCCTCTTTTGAAAGTTCTTTGTTCCTATTCATAGTCTATTTTTATATTTGGTAATTTCTGGGGTTTTTTTTTTTTTTGCCTTTTTTGGTTTTTAGTTCTTTATATCATCTGGATGATAATCCTCTGTCAGATGTGTAACTGGTAAAGATTTTTCCCAGTCTATGGGCATTCTCTTCACTTGATTGTTTATTTCCTTTGCTGTACAGAAGTTTCTCAGTTTAACATGGCTCTATTTGTCAATTGTTGATCTTAATTCTTGAGCAACTCATGTCCAACTTAGAAAATCCTTTCCTGTCCTACATCCTATTGAGTATGTATTGCCTATGTTTTCTTCCAATAGTTTCAGTGTTTCAGATTTTATATTGAGGTCTTTGTTCCATTTGGAGTTGAATTTTGTTCTTCTACACCTGGAGAGACTGTTTAGCCAACACCATTTGTTAAAGATCTGTTTGTCCTCTAGTGTGTGTTATTGCCCCTTTGTCAAATACCGGGTGGCTAAAATTGTGTGCAATCATATCTGGGTCCTCTATTTTTTCCACTGACCTGCATATCTGTTTCTATGCCAATGTCATGCTGCTTTTATGAATAAAACTCTGTAATATATTTTGAAATCTGGTATCGTAATCCCCCTATCATTGCTCTTTGTGCTCAAGATTGCTTTGGCTATCTAGGTTGTTTATTCATATGAATTTTGGGACTTTTTTATAATTCTGTGAAGAAAAATATCATCGTAATTTCTATTGAGGTTGCATTGAATCTATAAATTGCTTTCAGTAGGTGGCCATTTTCATAAAATTAATTCTACCAATCCATGAGCACAGAAGTCTTTGTATCTCCTTTTGTCTTCCTCAAGTCTTTTCATCAAAGATTTAAAATTTTTATTGCAGAGATCTTTAATGTCTTTAGTTGCATTCATTCCCTGATTTTTTAAGTCTATTGTGAATGGGAATGGTTCCTTTACCTCTTTCTCAAATTGCATGTTATTGATTTAAACAAAGGCTACAGAATTCTGTAAATTGATTTTGTAACCTGAGACTTTCTTTGCTCAGAGTGATCATTTCTAGAAGACTTCAGGTGGTATTTTTGGAATCTCAAGTATGATATTATATCATCTGCAAACAGGGATTATTTGACCTCTTCTTTTCCAATTAGTACCCCTTTAATTTACTTCTCTTGTCATATTGCTCTGTCAAGAGTTTCAAGCACTCTATTTAAAAAAATTGGAGGCAGTGGACAGCATTGTCTAGTTCCTGATTTAAATTGGAAGGCTTTGATTTGTGTGTGTGTGTGTGTGTGTGTGTGTGTGTGTGTGTTTTAATTTAGAATGATGTTGGCTGTGGATTTGTTTTATATATCTTTAGTTATATTGAGGTATATCCCTTTCAGTCTAATTCCCTCTAGAAGTTTAACCATAAATCCATGCTGAATTTTGACAAATGTTTTTCTATGTCCATTTTATAATTTATTACATTTGTTGGTTGACATCTGTTATACGATCCTGCATCTCTGAAAAAATGTCAGCTTAATAATGGTGGATGACCCTTTTGATGTGGGTCTATATGATCTGCAAGTATTTTGTTGACAATTTTTGTGTGTATGTTCATTAAAGATATGTGTCTATAGTTCTCTTTTTCATTGTGTCTCTACTTGGTTTGGCTGTATATAAAGAAAAACAGTGTCAAACAAGAGAAAACTCCCTTTAAATCACTGGTCAGGGTTTCCCAAGAGACTCCCCACACAACAAATGCTATTGCCACAGCCTTTTTTTTTTTTTGCTCCCAAGACTTGAAGGTCAGATCCTATGGCTGAAGGCTGGACATACTCTGGACACAGGACTTAGAGCAGTGGTCCTGGAAGCCTCTTCCTTGGAGACTAGTATCAGAGGACACTCAGGATACTTAGCAAGCTGCTAAGGGAGAAAAATCAATCAATGGCCCAACCCAGTTGTAAAGCCTAATAACCACAATAATGCTCAGCAGAGTAAACCAGCTCTACTGGTGCAGCAGTGGCACTTTTATCCTGTGGGCAAAAATTAACAGCTGCCTAATTGTACTTAAACTCCACTCAATGGGAGGGAACTCATCATGTAAACACAGCCAAATACACATCACTGAAGAGGTCATAGATCCTTGAGAAAAACCTATGTATGTCACATCCCTAGATAAATTTAATGTTTTACTGTTTACTAAATATGTATCCTTATATTTACAGATAAATATACTTCTCACCACTCATTAAACGAGCTTCTTTTTCAACCTATGGTGACCATTACAGAGTTCCACAACTGATCAAATGCAGAGATTAATGCTGAGATGCTCAGCCAGAAGTGGCACATCTACAATGTTACCTCTAAACTTACAACTCAGGGAACATAGCAGAACAGGAGGCAGAGGAATACTAAGGCAGGTCTCAACTCTCAAGAGCAAAGCTTCCTCATGGAAAAGATAGTGATTTAGAAGAGCTAAAAGTATAAATAAGTACATCTAAAATTCTAATTAATCTGTACAATATAACCTGGTTATTAAGTGATCTTATATGTTTAATACTGTTTTAAATGTTATATACAAGGGATGATGAGGAAAACATATTATATCCTTATTTATTTGTGAAATGCTTTTGCACCAGCACATGCCCTCAGTTCTTAACTAAAACAAATATGGAAGCAGCCTTTGATGAAGCAGTGGAAGAAGGTGTCATCAACGAGTAATACAAAATATGAAAAAAACACCCTTTTTCTTTATGATTTGGTGATGACCCGTGCCCTGCAGTAGCCCAGCCCAACTGCCCAGTGCCTTCTAGATAGAACCAGACCTGAAGGAAAAGATTTCAGCATTCATCAACTTGTGATGGGACATACACATCAGATGAACAAAACCACCTTGTGATAGCCAGTGTCCAATTCCCTAATATGATGTTTAGTTTGATGCATCACACTAAGACAGTGAGAAGAGGGAATTTGGAGGTTTTCGCTTTGTCAGTGGGAAAACTGAAAGAAACCAAGATCACCCACAAAGGAGAAGTAAACAGGGCCAGTTACATCCCCCAGAAACTTTGCATCATTGTAACAAAGACTCCATGCAGTGATGTTCTTGTTTTGGATTACACAAAACATCCTTCTAAACCAGACCCTTCTGGAGAGTACAAACCAGACCTGCACCTCCATGGACATCAGAAGGAAGGCTATGGGCTTTCTTGGAACCCAAATCTCAGTGGGCACTTTCTTAGTGATTCAGATGACCATACCATCTGCCTGTGGGACATCAGTGCAGTTCCAAAAGAAGGAAAAATACTGGCTGCAAAGGCCATCTTTACAGGACATACAGCAATAGTACAAGATGTTTCCTGGCATCTGCTTCATGACCCTCTGTCTGGGTCAATTGCTAGTGATCAGAAACTTATTATTTGGGATACTTATTCCAACAATACTTTCAAACCATGCCTTTCAATTGATGCTTACACTGCAGAAGTGAACTGCCTGCCTTTCCATCCTAATAGTGAGTTCATTCTTGCCACTGGTTCAGCTGACAAGACTGTTGTCTTGTGGGATCTGAGAAATCTGAAGCCCAAGTTGCATTCCTTTGAATCACGTAAGGATGAAATATTCCACGTTCAGTGGTCACCTCACAATGAGACTATTTTGATTTCCAATGCTACTGAGTGTAGACAGAATTTCTGGGATTTGCGTAAAATCACAGAGGAAGAGTCCCTAGAAGATGCAGAAGACAGTCCACCAGAGTTGTCCATTCATGGTGGTCACACTGACAAGATCTCTGCTTTCTCCCGGAATCCCAATGAACTTTGGGTGGATTGTTCTGTATCAGAAGACAATGTTATGCAGTGTGGCAGATGGCAGAGAACATTTATAATGATGAAGATTCCGAAGGAAGTGTGGATCCAGAAGGAAAAGGGTCCTAGACATGTCTACATTTGTGATCTTAGACTCCTCTTGCTTCCTTCTGAACTCTAATTGATTTAACACTGGTTTTGAGAGATGGACTTTGTCCTGCTATCCCTCTATAATAGGTGCCATGAGTAATCTATAAGCCCAAGGGGTGTTTTCTAAACCTTAACTAGGGGTCTTAATAAAAAAAAAGACACATTTAAATTTTCTTCAGGAATTTTCTAGTAAAAAGCCCAGGTCTAAAGTAGCTTCAGAAATGGGGCATAATATGTATGATTATTTTTCTTTTTAAGATCTATCCCTATTTATTCAGACATTAAGTGAAGGCTAGAGTGAATAAGGAATAGAGCCAAGGGGGTAGGTGTTTGAGACATGAAGTATAAATATTGCAAGATGTCATTTTTATTCAGAGATTAGGGGAGGTTCAAGTCATACAGATTCCTACTCAATGGTCCTCATCCCTGACTTTCCAGGATGCATTTTCCCATGAAGACCAGTCTTCTATTGGTTTCTTCAGTTAAGACTGCATGTTCTGCCTTCCTCATATATTGTATTCATTAATGTATTTCTTGAACTATTTTCATATTATTCTTTTACTTTATGTGAAATGGTTTTTGTTGTGTTTTTTTTTAAAACTTGTTGCCACAAAGTTGTAAAGATGTATTTTTTTTTCTGTCAGTTCTACAACAGGTGAGCTTCAAGTTGAGAAGAATGATGTGATCCTTTTGTTCCTTTGGGGTTTTTTTTTTTTTTTTTTTTGGTCTTTTTGAGATAGGTTCTCCTCTCCCTGTAGCCCCAGATGCCCTGGAACTCACTATGTAGACCCGGCTGGCCTTGAACTCACAGATATCTGCCTGCCTCTGCCTCCCGAGTGCTGGGATTAAAGGCTTGCACCACCATGCCTGGCTACCCACCACACAGATCCTTTTGTTTTTTTATTGGTTAGTCCTTGACCACTATAGTTAGATGTCATCTCCATTTGGTTGACCTGTCTAACCATCAGGCCAGTTACTCTCCATGACTAACTGTATAACTGCTTGTAATGGAATAAATTGCTTTGCTGCATAAAAAATACATTTATTTTGGAAGGTTCACGTTCATGAGCATCTGCCTCTATTGCCTTTTACCCTATGGCAAGGTAGGAAAGCAGCTTACTTCATAGAATCTGTGAATCAATTAGAAAGCAAGAGACACAGATGAGTTATACCCTTCAAAGGCATGTCCCCAACCAGGCCTTCCTCCAAGGAGTCCCCACCACTAGTCCCACCACTAGACAGACAGGTAGATTGATAGATAATAGACAAATAGATATAAAACTTTACCTATTTTTTTCTTTTCATAATTGGTTTGAAGAAACAATGGACAATTTCATATAAAATAACTCTTAAAAATATGTAAAATACCTCATTTAAAAATATGTAGCATTTCCAGGCGTGGTGGTGCATGTCTTTAATCCCAGCACTCAGGATGCTGAGGCAGGTGGATCTCTGTGAGTTTGAGTCCAGGCCAGCTGGGGCTACAAGGAGACCCTGTCTCAAAAAAAAAAAAAACCAAAAAAATATATGTAGCACTTTATATTTGCATATCTCAGTCAACTGTGCTAGACATGAGAAATAAAACAATGAACAAAGAAAGATTTTTAGCTGTTCTTTCTTCCCTTTTAAGTATTAACACAGAAAAGTAGCATAAAGGGCTGCACCACATTCTCCCTCAACAGTGTTCCATGAATTTATAGATTGCATGACAATTTCTAGGTATATCATGATAAAAGCACTTTAATTATAGTACAGATTTGGAATGTCCCAAAAGGCTCATGTATTGAGAACTTGGTCCCCAGCTGATAGCACAGTTGAGAGATGAATGAATCATGAGAATAGAAGTTCCTCAATCAGAAATGCATTGACCACATATCTACCATCTATCTATCTATCTATCTATCTATCTATCTATCTATCTATCTATCTTCTATCTATCATCATCTATCTATATATCTATCATCTATCCATCCATCCATCCATCATCTATCATCTATCTTCTATCTATCATCTAACATCTATCTAGATATCTATCATCTCTCTATTATCTATCTATCTACTATCTATCATCATCTACCTACCTATCTATCTATCTATCTATCTATCTATCTATCTATCTATCTATCATCTATTTATCTATCTGTATCATCATCTACAATCTAGCTCTCTGGTTGTCTCTGTATATATCTGTCATTTATTTAACTCTATCATCTGTCTACCTGTCATCTATCATCTATTTACTTATCTATCATGTGACTATCTTCTATGTCTCTATCACATAATAAATCTAAGTTAGAAAGATCCTTCCAGATGAGGAGTTATATTTTAATCATCATACAATATGTTCTAAAGATAAGGGTAGGATAATAGCATTAACTGTAGTAAACTTATTAAAAACAAAAATATCATTTCTAAGGAGTAAACTTATTATAACTTTAGTATCAAGTTTTTAGAATTTGTAAAATCTTTGTAATCTGTTTCAGAAGATATTGCAGCAAAGATCCTTCCAGATGAGGAGTTATATTTTAATCATCATACAATATGTTCTAAAGATAAGGGTAGGATAATAGCATTAACTGTAGTAAACTTATTAAAAACAAAAATATCATTTCTAAGGAGTAAACTTATTATAACTTTAGTATCAAGTTTTTAGAATTTGTAAAATCTTTGTAATCTGTTTCAGAAGATATTGCAGCTCAAATTGGGTTTTTTCAGAATAATTTAAATGTAATGTTAGAATGAGTTTCTAGAAAAAAATTAATACTTGAAAAATTTTAATAATTAGGTAATGAATATTTATTAGAGCTAATGATTACAAAGAATATTATAATTTTCACTTTTCCATTTTAAATGTCACAATTTGTTTCTTGCATTTTTCCATCTTAAATTCCCTAAGTGTATTTGATTAAAACTTATGCGCTGCAGAGTGCGACTACTATTTCATTGATTCATTGCTGATTTGCTGGAACTGACTACATTTCAGTATGGGAACAGTTAGAAACCACTTTCTTTTTTATCAACTGTTTTCTTTTTCTTTCATCTCTATGCCCAAACTGTGTGGAAAGCATTAATTTCCAGTACTTCTCTGTACATCTGGAGCAAAATTAGCTGGCATTTTCCATTTATTTCTATGCTGTGCCGTATCTCTTCTACATATGTAGCACAAACATTGATTTTTTTTTCTTTTTCCCACTACTCATTCAGTTCTATTCTGGGCAAGAATTTTTAACCGGCAGATCGCTTTAGCTGTGGTAAGGGAAGTTGCTTTTGCTTACCACATTCAGTCACCTTATTTCCCACATTAAGAAAGTTTTAAAATTCTCCCCGGAGTCTAAAAGTTACTCTGGTTTTATTGCTATTCATATGAGTCAACCTAATTTATCCAAAGACTACTTCAAGACATATATTACCCTTGAAGTTAAAGGTGCGCTGCAATGCCCTCAGAGTCCAGTAAAGGGTATCATGTGAGTACTTGGAACACTGATCCTCTGATAAACAGCCAGTGCTCTTAACCCCTGAGCCTTCAAGGTGCACTCTTAACTCTTCATTACATACATATACAAAAACACACAAAAATCTGTTTTCAGGAGAAAATCCATGAAGTGTTCACCTTAACTACCCAGTGTCATATATTGAAAAAAAGCAAAGACTTTATTTTTAGAAATAGTCACTAAGAAAGGGGTAGGGATGTCTATTCTTGTACTTGCCACATTTCCTAAATATTTTGAGAGTTTGTGACAATAAAACACTAGGTTACACTTAAAAATGTATTGTTAAAATAATATGACTTATCTACAGAATCTGCATAGATGTAAATGCATACTGCCTCTGAATTATAGAAAAAGAAGAGAATTTGGATAGGAAATCCAAAGAAAAGCTGTTCTTGGTGAGTGTGGGGTGTTGTATTAAATGTGGAATGAGACTGGAAAATAAAATAGTTACTTCTTTAACATCTCAAAGATTTAGATTGTTATAAAATTTAAGAATAAAATTTTAATTTTGAATACTTTTGCATACTTCATTAAAGCTAAAAAATTGCATATATGTAGATATTTTATTTTATTATTTTATTTTATGTGTATGAATGTACTGCCTGAATATATGTGGGTGCACCCATGCTGTGCAATGCCCACAGAGTTCAGGAGCAGGCATGTGGTTACGTGGAACTGGAATTACAGACAGTTGTTAGCTACCACATGGGTGTTGGGAACTGAACCTGGGTCTTCTGCAAGAGCAGCCAGTGCTCAGAACTGCTGAGTTATCTCTCCAACCCTTAAGTAGCTATCTTTCAACAATTAAAATGGCTTATTTTTAGAAAGGACTGTGATATTTTATATAACTGCCTACCAAATAAAAAAGTCTGCCTATATGTGAGGATTATCTATAGAAACATTTTACCTTCAGATTTTAATAATTAGCCCCAGGTTTTATAGAATCAAAACCATGAGGGGTTCCTAGACAATGAATTTCTAATGTGTTATTTAGAAGATTCTTATGTAATGCCACATCTGAAGAACATGAACTGAAAACTGAGAGCCTGTATAAGAGACAAGAGTTTTCTCAAAAATAAAAAACAAAAAACAATTCTCATGTCTCACTTTTACCATATAAAAATCCTCGCTTTCCTTCAGGGCTTATCTCATGATGTTATATCTGAAACTTTGACTATGAGAAATAAAACTTAAGAACACAAAACAGACATAGTCACAAATATAACACATCTATTTATTGTTCTCTGCCCTATTTATTTTACCTGAAATAATTTGCATTCTAGTAAGTACATATCTTCTCCTCCCTTTCCTGTTATTTTTCCATAAATGCCCTTTTCCCTGTCTCTTTCCCAATTACGATGATACATAAGCTTCAGATTCTATTACATCCATAGTGACAATTTCCATGAAATCTTATGTATATGGAAATGGAAGGGCATAAGTACATTTGCCTTTCTTCTCATATTATTTTTTCAGTTTAAAACAGAGCACTAAATATTCCTAAGAAGATAAGAGAAAAGGTCTATGTTTACAGAGTTTCAGAAAAGATGGAAGAATAAATGTCATTAGTACTTCAAAAGATACTGAGTAATAAAGGCATTGAAATTTAAGCTATAATATAAATTCATTTTTGGAGTCAGAGTGATACAAATTTATGATTTCACTATCACAAGCTGGCAGAGACAAGGAGTAAATCAACCCCTAACAAGGGGCTACTGAATATATGAAACACATGGATGAGTAAATAGAAACCACTAACCTGGAAAGAAATTCACCATTACTGTGAAAAGTTCAAAATTTCTTTTAAAACTCAGCTATTGAATTAACTCATTATTACATTACAAGATGAATGAAAGTATGGTCTGGAAATGTGGCTCGGCAGTTAGAGCCCATACTGCTCTTGCAGAGGACCTAAGCTTGTTTCCCAGACTCCACATGGTATAGCTCACAACCTTATGTAACTCAAGCCAAGGACTCTTACTCCCTCTTCTGTAATCCAATGACACTGAATACAGGTACATACACCCACACACAGGCATACACTTAATTAAAAAAAAATTAACAAAAGAACATTAAAAGTGAATTAGTGTGAATGATTACTATCAAAATCACATTCTGAGAAAAATGATAGATAAAAATGTACAAAATGATTTTGTTTCTATAAGAAAAAGTATATAAAATGAAAATATATGTGGAGTATTTCTTTAAGAATTCAAGGATTATACTTTCCAGACATTAGTCTTAAGACCATATAAAAAGTTATTTAGACAATTATTTCTTATTGATGATTTGTTCCTAATCAGAAAATGCTGCTCAGATGTAAGACTTCAAAATCTTGGTCTTCAATATTCTAGTGACCACCTGTAGCTAAGGGAGACAACCAGCTACTGTTCTAAAATGATGGATAAATTTGTTTTCTCCCCCTATCTAGAAGACATTGAGAGGGAACTGACACTAATTTTAACTACTCCAACAGATATCACAATGACTGAAAGCAAATCCTGAATCTATCACTCTAGAGTACAGCCTTGGTAGACCAAAGAAAGATGAGGAGGGACCTAATAAAGGGACACTTTTGGAAGCTATCATCAAGAAATTCCAATAGACCCTCATATGAACATTTGAATTTGCCCTGTTCTGACTTTTTCCTAGTTCCCTGTCTGGAACTTGTAATGCTAATTACTCTTGCCTTTACTTCTCCTTCACATCCCTTGGTCAATAGCCAAGGACTTTCTTTTCTGCCCTACAGATAAAAGTTATGCAGTTTGGGAGTCTTTTAGATAGACCCACTGAAGGAGTACCCCAATTGTCTCACCCTGCATCCCTATTCAGCATGTGTGCTGGATAGCTTTAGTGTCAGCTTGACACACCTGGGTTGAGGGAGCCTCAGTTGGGGAATTGCCTCTATTGGACTGGCCTGTGGCCATGTCTGAAGGGCATCTTTTTGATGAGTGATGTGGGAGGGCCCAGCCCACTGTGGGTGGTGCCACCCCTGGGCAGGTGGGCCTGTGTTGCATAAGAAAGCAGGCTGAGCAGGGGCCAGGGGAGCAAGTCAGTAAGCAGCATTCCTCCATGCCCTGTGTTCCAGCTCCTGCTCCAGGTTCTTGCCCTGAGTTCTTACCTTGGGCTCCAGGATGAACTATGACCCAGGAGATGTAAGATAAATAAATCCTTTCCTCCCCAAATTCGTAGTGGTCAAAATGTTTTGTCACAGCAATGAAGTAACAAACCAGGACAACATGGAAGAAGCCAGAGTGGTCTACCTCCTGATTCCCTATCTGCTAGCTGGGTAACCTTCTCAGAGGATGCTATGATAATAGGAGGTAGGAAACAGCTAGGCAGTTAGTGTAAAAAGACCGCAAAGAAAAGAAGCCAGATTCTTGGCTAAAAGTCAAAATGTCCTTGGGCCTCTTAATAACATATTCTGTTCCTAATGCCCCAAAATGTCATATTTGGGAGCTCTTATCTAATCCTTAAAAGATTTTAGAGCTACTTCTTCAGAGGAGGGAATGTTAAAGTATCAAAAAGCCCCATAAAAAAATAAAAAGAAAAAGAAAGATCACATGAAGTTATCAGAAAAATATGATGGGGAGATACAGGAGGAGTTGGAGGGGAGGGAATGGGCACGGATTTGATCAAAACACCTTTTATGCTTATATCCCTGCATGATATTCTCAATCAATTTTTTAAAAAAAGAATGGAATATAGGTCAGGTCTAGAATGAAATCAATCACTAATCTCATTTTATCTAAGAAATGTAGCCAGTTTTTTGGCTAAAAGTCAAAATATCCTCGGGCCTCTTAATAACATACATCTGTTCCAAAGGCCCAAAATGTCATATTTGGGAGCTTTTATCCAATCCCTAAAACATTTTAGGGTTACCTCTTAAGAGGGTAATGTTAGAGTAGCATAAAACCCCATTTTACAAAAAAAGGAGAGAGAAAAAGAAAGAGAGAGAAATAAAGAAAAAGAGACAGGAAAGAAAGAAAGAGAGAGAAAGAGAAAGAGAGAGAGAAAGAAAGAAAGAAAGAAAGAAAGAAAGAAAGAAAGAAAGAAAGAAAGAAAGAAAGAAAGAAAGAAAGAGTGTACGAAGTTGTCAGAAAAACATGAATGGGACATATGGGAGGTATTGGAGTGGAGGGAGAGGGCATGGATTTGATCAAAACACCTTATATGCATGTACAAAATTCTCAATGAATTTTTCTTAATGTTAAAAAATAGATGTGTATATCTGCGTTAGTTAATGATAAGAAAAGCAGTAGAGTAAAGCAATAGCATGTTACTATTTTCTGGGAGGTAACAGAGTGAAAGAAATGAAGGAAGATTCAAATGGAAATTTCCAACTCTGAAGTTGATAGGTGAAAGAATGATCATTTTGTAAATTTGTCTTAAAATAAGCACACGCTTTTTATATACTCGAAAGCTTCTATATATTCTAAAACAGTGCAATATGAACTAAATGAATCTCTAGTAAGGGATTGAAATAGATAAAATTTCAAGCACTGCAATTTAAAAATATCTAGTGCGCTAAGCCAGCCCTATGTTTCCACAGACAGAACTCTAGATACAAGTGTGTTTGTCACATAGATTATTCAGTAAAGTTAAGTACATAAAAATTAGAAAATAAAGATATCTAAACACAATAATTTGAAGATGTTTTCATTTTAATTTTCATAACTAATTAATTTTTCCTTCTAGTAGAAGTTAGTCTTCTGAAATATATTTCTATCTACATATTTATTCCTGATTACAGTCCTTCAAATAGTCATTTCTACTTATCAGTTATTAGGAATAATTTGGAACGGGGGCTAGAGAGATGGCTCAGCTGTTAAGAGCACTGACTGCTCTTGCAGAGGACCCGGGTTCGATTCCCAGAACCCACATGGAGGCTACAAACCATCCTTATTTCTTGTTCCAGGAGACTCCGAAGCTCTCTTCTGACCTCCACAGCATTGCACGACACAGGTGTACTCAGATACATCCAGGCAATACACTTGTACACATAAAATAAATTTTTTTTTTTTGTCTTTTTGAAGCAGTGTCTCTCTGTAGCCCCAGCTGTACTGTAACTCACTACGTAGACCAGCCTGGCCTTGAACTCAGAGAGATCCACCTGCTTCTGCCCTCCCAAGTACTGGGACTACAGGCATGCACCACCATACCCGGCAAAATATTTTTTAAAAAGAATAATTTGGGACTGGAGAAATGGCTCAGTGTTTAAAAGAAACTGCTTCTCTTTCAGGGAATCTGGATTTGACTTAAAACGTGCACACGGCAGCTAACAACCATCTGTAACTTGAGTTAGAGGGATTCAATAGCCTCCTCTAGCCTTGATGGCCTCCAGGCATGCATGCACATAGTGCCCTTACAAACATGCAGATAAGCACTCACACAGATAAAAATTAAATTAAATAAAGAATAATAATTTGACAGGTCCACTTACGAGAAAGAAACAATATGTTTGCCTTGTACCTATAATGGTGCTGATTTAAACAAAAGCTAGTGGTATAAAATCTATGACATGTACAGCAATGTGCTGCATATGGTATGTATAAGGAAAATCAAAGGCTGCAATAAAGTTACACATTTATTTAGTTTTTGAGACAGGGTCTAACACTCCAGGCTGACCTCAGATATGTCATGTGTTCAAGGATAATCTTGAACTATTTGTCCTCCTGTTTACCTCCTGATGGAATTATAAGAATGTGCCATCCTACATAGTTTATGCAGTGATGAAGCTGGAACCCAGGACTTCATTCATATTATTAAAACAGTCTTTCAGCTAAGCCACATCTCCAAGAAATCTCTGCATTTATAATATTGCACTTCTGTTATTTCAGAGTACACTCTTCTTCTCAAAACAAAGGTTTATTGGAAAGTCATTTAATGTTTTTTAGCTTCAATCAGTTCTGGCAGCAGCCTCATGTATATGGTGATTTTCTGTCAAATGTTTGCATCAACAAACCTTGTGTAGTGACTGACCTTACCATCTAGATGTGAATAAGTACACTCTAAGTGACATACACGATGACAAAATTGCCTAAGGATGTTTCTCAGATTGTATTCCATCATAATGCAGTATGTACTGTCTATGGTTTATATGACTAGAAAAGTAAACAACACTATTTTCTTAACTGTTATGTTCAGTGTCTTGCACCCTATGAACCAAACTGACAAAGGGCAAATTAAGAGAGAAAATATTACTATGTGTGCATAGATAAGATCTTCATAGAAAAGAAATGAAAATCCCAAGAAACAGACTTGGAGGTTTATGCAGTGTGTTGTGGAACTCTGTCCTATAAGCACAGCATAGGATGTTGGTTTTGTGAAATAGAACAGTGCAGATTATCTGCCTGAAACTGTCACAAGCCTAGGACCTCTACATACTCTTGAGAAGCTGGTGAGGTGTTGTGGGGATCCTTGAGCACCCCTTGGGTGGGGGAAGAGTTGGCACAGAGTCACGACACAGAAACCGGGAATCAGGTGAGAAGCAGGCAGTGTAGGCAGCTGCAAACTCGTTTATTGTGGATATGGGGCTCCATTATATCCCCGCTCCCGGTGTCTTATTGGCCCCAGTAGGCTTTCTCAGATTGGGTCTGATCCTCATTGGCCCTCTCCATCGAGCCATCTTGCATCAGCTGTCTCCACGTCCTTTGGCAAAATACAGGTTAGACTCAGGCAGATGTTTTTTTGGGACGTTTGCAGCGGACTTGCTCAAGTTGTTCAGGCCACACTTCCTCCTACAGTGAGGAATGTAACTTGCAATAGGACCATCCCCTCCATGAGGATATACAAGTGGTTAAATATTGTTGGTAAAGGACACTTCTTAGTCTGTCTATAAATTACCCACACTCACATAAGCTCTTTGCTTCAAAGTATACTTGGTTCAAGTTATTTCTTAGGTTTGTTGTTGCCTTCTAAATCTGAGGTGAATAGAAAGACTAGCAAGGAAGAGCCAAGAAACAGCATGATATATGGTTTTATAAAGGGGGATGTTACTAAGGAAAAGGGATTGGGTTTCTATAGAAAACAAATTGTGAGAAATAAATAGAGGAATATAATAGAAAGTACATTAATTAATCATCTTTGTCAAGCCAGTTTGGTTTTGAAAAGTTCTCAGTATAATCTAAATGTCTCTAGTAATTAAGCCATCCTTCTCTCTCTGGTATGTAGCAATGGTGGAGAACAGCATGATCACAAAATGAAATATGCTCCCTGCTATCAGGAAGAGAAGTAGATCTTAGACAGTGTTCCACATTTACTATGTTTTAATTGCTGTCAACTCAAAATAATCCTTATGCAAAAGTGACTGTGTGAGAAACAATTGAGACTGGAACGTGAGTGGTTGCAAGACTCTGTAGCTCCTCAGAAAGGCTGCAAGTCCCTTAGGTTGTACATGGTATAGCATTTCGTGAGCTGTTAGTATTAACGCCTCCATAACTTTCACACCTTGGGTATTTGCAGTTACGACAAGGAAGCTTTTGGTGATACTGAGACTACACTTGATAAATCTGCTCTTAAAGGATTTTTTGTAAGTTATTTCCATGTAACTTTGTAAAACAGAACAAGAACAAATTTATTATTTGAGTCACAAAACATACAAAGAATTAGTACAAAAATTTCAATGTTACTATTATTAAATTTGAAGGAAGTAGCTAAAAAGATTTAAGTGGCATGGGCTATATAATATATGCATATGTGTGGTAGTGAGTTTCCAAACTAAATAAATTCCTGAGATGACAAATTCGTTCTTTTTTTTTTTTGTTTTTTTTTGTTTTGAGAGAGGGTCTCCCTGTAGACCCAGCTGTCCTGCAACTCACTATGTAGACCAGGCTGGCCTTGAATTCACAGAGATCTGCCTGCCTCTGCCTCCCGAGTGCTGGGATTAAAGGCATGTGCCACCATGCCTGGCTGACAAATTCATTCTTTTAAAATACATAATCTATTATCAGTGAAATTAATTGCTTCACTTAAGGTTCAAAATCTGTGAAAATGTCAAAAAATAACCTTTTATTTTGCTCTCTCTCTCTCTCTCTCTCTCTCTCTCTCTCTCTCTCTTCTTTTGCTGAGGATAATGTTTTCTATGTCCACATTGTAGCATATATCAAAATTTCATTATATTTATCTACTAAACAACATCCTATTTATTCAAATTTTCATTTTATTTATACATTCATCTGTTGATGGCCTATTGATTTGTTTTCTAGCTTTTGCTATTGTGAAATGATGTTTCCATAAACAGGGACTTAACAGGCATCTACTTGAACTCCTGCTGTATCTTGTACTCTCTCCTGGGTAGATTCCAAGCCATTAAATTGCAGGATAATAAGATAGTTGCCTATTGGCCTTTTGCAATGCTATCAAACAGCTGCATCATGTTACACTTAGAGCAGTGCACAAAAGTGTTCATTCCTCCGCATCTTTGCCAACACTGTGATTTTTCCCTTTTAAAAATTATGTCCAATTTTGTTGATGTGATTCATAGCTCATCGTGGCTATTATTTCAATAATGATTCACAGTGCTGAGCATCTCTGTGTATACATGAAACACACAGAATCTAAATCTTAAAGAAAACAGATGCCTTATGGCCATGTATCTTCTTTGAAGCAATTGTAATTATGCGATTTGCAAACGTTTTGTTCTGTTTAGTGTGTTGTCTTTTTAACTTTCTTGGTATTGTGTTCTGAGGCACAATTGTTCTTAATGTTAATGAAGTACAATTTATGCATCTACACTTTTGTTCTTTGTGCTTTTGTGCTTTGAGTAACATGCCTCTGAAAATGCTCTCAATTTCAATGTCATGAAAACAGGATTTTTTTCTAAGTGTCTTATTATTTTAGCTATCAAATTGTGTTCTTTTCATTCCTTGCAGCATTTAGCTTTTCAAATATCATTTGTTGAAAAGATTGCTCTTTATGCATGAAAGGTGTAGATATCCTTGTTGAAATCAGCAACCCGTACATGTGACGGTTTATTGCTTGATGTTATAGTCTATGTTTGGTCTGTCCTTACCTAGTATAATGTTGCATAAATCACTATAACTCTTAATTATGCTTAAAGTTATGAGGTATGAGGGCCAAGAAACATGGAGAGAGAGTAATGTTCTTGAGACAATATATACCCTTAACATTCACTCCCTGTACCTACTTCCTCCAACTACCAAACAACTCCTTACCTTTAGAGTTATAAAATCACAATGGATTAAGCCATTGAAGAAATTAGCAACCTGGTAATAGTGACACCAGCTTAGCCATCAACATATAAGCCTTTGTCTTTGGGGACATATTTCATTTAAATGAAGAAATCTCTTTATATCAGGATTGATCAAAATTTGGAACTTGTTTGAGTATTCAAAATACGTTTGCTCATTAATGTGTTAAACAGATCATTTCACTTTCATTTTTGATATGATGCCCTGGAAAGTCACTGAAATTATGTATTAATTTAAAATTCCTTTTTAGTAATTCTTTTTGTTCATGTCATCTACAAATATAGTTAGCTTTGCTTCTTTTAAATTTACACACTTTTTTTTCATGTTTAGAACCTCTAGGTAGAACTTCTAGATCAATGGTGATTTTTTTGGTTGTGGAAATTATCCATCTTTGCATTACTCTTTTTCATCTTAGATTTATTCTATTAGTTACTTTGTTTGATGGTTATTTGAGAAAAGATCCTACCATGGATCTCAGGTTAGCCTGAATTGAACTGTATAGTACAGGTTGATCTTGAACTTGTGATCCTCCTGCCTCTACCTCTTCAATACTGAGACTAAAATCATATGCAACTTTTGTCTACTGGAATAAATTTTGAGGAGTCTCCTCCATTGATCGTAATGTTATGTAGATTTTACAGAAAACCCTTATCAGATGAAGGGATTTCCTTTCCACTACTAATTTATGAGATAAAAAGAGATTGGTTGCTGGCATTTGCCAAATACATTTTCTCTGCCAAAATAGATGATCATGGTTATTTTATTACTTGTGTCTACTAACATTATTTCTTACATAGTTTTCTTACACTGAGCTATCCCAGTAATTTTTATATAAATGCCACTTGATCATTGAAATAACCCTTTTTACATGCTTCGTTGTTCTCAATTTTATGGTGTCAAGCTGAGATTTTTATAGGATTGCAATATTTTATGTATATCTATCATCTATCATTTGTCTATCATCAGTCTATAATCCATCTTTCCCTGATTCCTTGTATATGTGTGTGTTTGTGTTTTCTATATATGTATTTACGTTCACGTGTTTTTGTGTATATGTGTTTGAGGGTATGTGTGTTTCTGTCTCTGTAGTGTGTGTATATGTGTGTGTGTGTATATGTGTTTGTCTGAGTGTGATTTTTAAGTGTTTTCAAGCTTTGATATTGTTACAATGCTCCACTCAAAGAATAAAATGGGAATTGCTTCCTTTCCTTCAATATTTTGGAAAGTTTGAAAGCTTACTACAAGAAATCATAAAAGAAAAACTTTACAATGGTCTTGGCATGATACTACAAACAAGAAATAAGAACAAGATATTTTTACTGAACCTCCTTCATGTTTACCTGAACATGTCCTGAGGGAAAATGGCAATAGATTTTAGTGTTCCATTATATATGAAATTTGATTTTTTTAATGTTCAAAAGAAAAAAAGTTCCATTTATGTAAACTCTCTCAAAACAACTTCTAACAATGAGTGTTGCATCAACTGTAATATACTTATTTTTCTGCATGTCCTCCATGACCAACAGCAAGTTTGGAGCACAAAATGTCACTGTTTGGTGTGAGTTTTGTAGTTTACCTTGCCTCCAACAAAGTTTACTTAAATCCAGTTTATTGGTTCTTGCTTGATTTTTCCTAGGAAGACACAAAAATGGGGCACTGGTAGGCCAAAAATTCTTTCATCCAAGTCAACTTGTTGAATAAATGAGTTTATTGGGGTTACTTATAGGAAAATGAATGACTGCATGACCAAAATATCTCACATCTGCATGAGTGATAACTCTTTAAACCTGCATCATTGGAGTCCCACCTTCACTCCAACTACCTCCTGTGTGCTATACTGTACATTCAACAGCCCCCAAGACTATGAAACTGGAAGCAGGGCAGGAAGAATGGCTGCTGGGTGAAATTTCAGGTGAAGTCTGTTGTTCTTATTTCTTCTTCCTTTAAATTTTTTTAATGTTATCACTTTTTAACTAATTAATGTGTGTGTGTGTGTGTGTGTGTGTGTGTGTGTGTGTGTGTTGGCACACATATCCCAGGAAGCACATGTGGATGTCAAAGTACAAGCTGCAGGAGTCAGTTCTCAATATCTAATATGTAGGTTCTGGGGAACTAACTCTGGTTGTTAGGCTTGGTGGCAAGTGCCTTAACCCACTGAGCCATTGCTTTTGTCCTTTCCTCCACCATCTATGAGAATGTTAACAGCACCATTAAGAAGACTATTACTATATTGTTTCACTCATTTCTTTACTATTACTGTAATTGGTCCACATTCTGTAGTTCACCATGGAAACCTCTGATTCCTAATGAATGAAGATCCTGTCAGAACTCAAGAAGGAAACTTCACCGTAACATAGCTTCACTGCTGCTTAAAGACTGAAGGGTGGGAGTGTGAAAAAAATGATAAACCAAGGCTCTAGTGTGTTGATAGTAATAAAAATTCACTAGCCAAGCATGAATTAAATCTATAGGTCTTCAAACAGTCTCCAGAGATTAAATGCAGTCATTTCAAAAGGATTATCTCATTTCTAGCATCTCACAGGAGATTTGACTTCTGCCTTTTGTCTGGATGCTCCTCTTGTACAGTTCTTTTTATGGAACTGTCCATTTTAATAAATTACTTCACCTTCTGATCTCATTTTATCACAGATGATTGTTCTGTGTGTGAGCATATTGTTGGATGTGGTAATCCATGTTCTTGATTGTAAAATGGGATGGCACGAATCACATACACAATATGTGATTCTCAGTAGGGGGAATCTAGCTATGCATAGAATCGACCTGCATTGTATGTGAATGGAATGAACTGGAATGTATGAAATGGAGTATTGATAAGAGTTCTAGAAGCCTCAAGTCAATTGGTAGGTAACACCCATTACAATTCATATTATTTTCCTTTGCATTTTAGTTGAAGACAATAAATTCTTCTCCCTTTTTTCTCTGTATAGAATGATTTTTGTTTTCATGTAATACACTCTTCACCAGGAATTTGACCCTTATTTTCTGTTTCCAGTTTGGAAACATTGTATTTTAAATTGATAAAGTATCTACTTCAAAATAATGACACTGAAAATTCATTTCTTGGGGCTGCAGATGTGACTCAGGTGGTAGAGTGGTTTGCCTAGCATACCCAAAGCCCCAAGTTCATCCCAGCACCACATACAATCCAGTCTGAAAGTGCATACCTGTGACCCCAGCACTCAGCCAGGAAGGTAGGAGGATCAGGATTCAGGGTCAATTGTGGCTGCTGCTCTAGTTCTATTTCTTTTGCCTTGATAATACACCCTGGCCAAATGTAACATTGGAGAGAAAGGAGTTCGTTTTGCTTAAAATTCCAGGTTATAGTACATCGTGTCAGCAGAGTAATTAAACTAAAATTAAAAAATGGTTTCATTTCTGGACATAACAATATTTACATAGTTATTTTCATTTTAAGCCCTTGAGAGAGGAGATTAATCAGGAGAAGAGCACTTGCCCAGATTTTACAAGACCTGCGATTCAATTACTGATACTGGGAAAAAAAATTAAAGCCTCCATAGAATTTAACTGTAGAATATGTGTGCGTGTGCATGTGCATGTGTGTGTCTGTCTGTCATTTGTCTGTCTGTATCTTTGTGTCTCTGTGTATATCATTTATATGTGTATGTGCAGGTGTGTGCATGTGTATATGTAGGCCAAAAGACAACATGGGATGTCATTTCACAAGAATAGTACAGCTTGTTATTTGAGACAAAGTTTCTCATTGGCCATGACTGAGCTAGCTGAGTAACCTAGACTGGCTGCATAGTGATGATCCTCAGGCATCCTTCATTCTCTGCCTCCCCAGTAGTGATATCGTAAGTGTGCACCATTGAGCCTAGACTTTTACATGTGTTTTGGGGATCTTTTCACATCCTCATGCTTGCAAAGCAAGCATTTTATTGACTGAGACTCTGGCAAAAGGTTTACTAAAATTAACATAAGGCACTGAAATAGCAATATACTAACAGTCTGAAAGTACTAAAAATTAATATGTACCAGCTATTTTAAAACTTGAAAATTTTAATTAAACCATAATTTTAATAACTTCAAGTATAAATAACTGTCATAATCATTTTTGTTAAGGTAAAAAATTATTGTTTTCTAACAAGAAAAAAAATGGTGATGGTGTTCATTTGGTGTGCTACCTACCGCTTCATAAGTAATTTTTTATTTGGTTTTACTTGTGATTATTGTACCCTCTATTGATATCTAATTCTTGTCTTTCCTTTAACTAGTGTCTCATTTACATTACTTGGTGTCACTGATTTACTGAAAATCATGAAATAAAAACAGCAATAATTATGTGTTCCTATCATTATAGTACAAGACACCACTTGTTGTAAACATGTTAAACAAATGTGCATCACCAATATGTATCACCAAATAGCTTACAGGAAAAATTTCCCGAGGTAACTTGCACTGCAAAACAACCATAGATCATTGGACTACAGAGCCCTTTCTAAAGGCTGCTAAAAAGGTCTTTCCTTAATGGCAAACAGCTTTTACAAACTTCTCGGGATTCCGGAAATGCTACTCAGCAGTTCTAGTCAGCAGCACATTTATTACACCATGACATGCTGAAGACAGCCAGCTACAAATAGAACTGCCTCTTGAAAAATGCTGCTCCAGGGTTTGATAATAAAGTGCAGCAATTAGACGCATTCATTAGGACAAATTGCTTGTCTTTTCTCATATTAGTGCCTTTAAAAACCATAATCTACTTAAGAGTTCACAATTTTGTATTCTTGTTGTTTTTAATTGAACAAAACAAAATGCAAATATTGATGTGATAACTATAAATACATACTAAATATTTCCATAGCGAAAGTGAAGGCTGTGAGAGCCCACCTTGTTTTAAAGCAAAAGAGATATAATATAGGACAATCTTTCCCTTCCAAAGACATCCTTTGGCTCTGAGGGATATTACAATAAGCCATTCAAGAATGCATTTCTATAATGGATTCTATTAAGAATAAAGATTAATAACCTTACACTTGTAGACTTAATTTCCTGTATCATGTTATATACTTAACTTTCGCCTATTATATTATATATTGATATCAGTAGCATCCAGTGCTTAGGAATTCCAAAACAGGAGAATGGAATTATAAACATGTAGTGTGGATAAGTATGTGGCCCACTCAGGGTGGAGGGGACAAGGATAATTACACAACACAGAGTAGAATAGAGCAAGATGAATGGGCTGCTTTTCCTGATGGCAACATTATTTCTCAGTTTTCTACTTATAAACATTTATATGCAGTCGCTGGCAATACCCAATTCCTCTTTACGATGAATATAATTTACATTAAGGCTTGACCTGAATGATAACTATTTTTATGTCTTCTTGAATTCAGGAGGAGGAGGCATGATAGCATTCCTGGCCACTCACTTTTATGCATTCATAATTTACATACTTCATGCCCTTATGCATTGCTGGCAAATTGAGGAATTCAGCTTTTGCTTCTTTTGTGTGATTGATATCAAAATGAAGATGTGACTAGACTAAAAATTTGTTTTTAAAAATATTACAATAGTACTTATTTGTTTCACTCACTACCCTTTCATCTGGTAAAATTCATCAATGTAATTATTTAATAAAGCCCATTGTATAAAGTGCATTAATAAAGCCCATCTTCATAAAAATTAATTTCATCACAAATATGAGGTAACATTTTCAGTTATGAATGAGTAGTATTTGGAAATCCATTTAGCATAAAGAAGTAAAAGTCATTCACGTAATACCAATGCTTTAAATGAAGACATTAAACATCTTATGTGCTATTGAATAGAAGTATATAATATGTGTATTGATCAGTTCATATGTGTGACAAATACTAAAAACTAATATGGTCAAATAGTAAACTTATAAATATTTTTGTATATCTATACATATAGTAAACATTTTGTTAAAGTTCCTTATTCCTAGTTGTTGATACAGAACATGTATTTTTTGTACTTTATCTCATGGCTGTCTAGTGTAGTCCATGTTGACATGTTACTTAAAAATCAGTACACTGATTTCATGATTCACTGTGTCTGAATGTTCAATGTGACATAGGCTTCATTGGAAAATATGTCAAATAATCTATGCCTATTAAATATTTTATTGCATAATACATGCAATATTACGTGCTGTTCCTGTTTATATAGTGAATTTTATCACATATCATAATTGTAACTTCATTCACATACAATACTGTTTTAGAATATTCTGCAAACATTTATTTGGATTATATATAT
The DNA here is from genome assembly GCF_000622305.1 of Nannospalax galili. Lineage (NCBI taxonomy): Eukaryota > Metazoa > Chordata > Mammalia > Rodentia > Spalacidae > Nannospalax > Nannospalax galili. Next base: position 5,601,828 of record NW_008342018.1, on the reverse strand, counting down.
ATATATGCATTTTAGCTTCTGATATTTGAGTTATTTAGCTATTCTAATGAGAAAATTATCAAAATGATGAATTAGTTAAACTCTACCATTGTTATTTTAAGATATTAGGATTTGTGTGGGGCTGGAGAGATGGATCAGCAGTTAAGAGCACTGGCTGCTCTTGCAGAAGACCTGGGTTCAAATCCCAGCACTCACATGGCAGCTAACAATTGTCAGGGGATCCAATGGCCCCTTCTGTCCTCCACAGGCATTGCACGACACGGGTGCTCTTACCTACATGCAGGCAATACGCTCATACACATAAAATAAAACTAATAAATAAAATATTTTAAAAAGGCATTAGGAAATTTTTATGTTAATAAATATAACTGCTATGCACTGGAGAGATCAGGTTGGCCCTGAACTTTTAAACCTGCTGACTTTACCTCCAGGGTGTTTGGAGTCTAGACATGTAACACCATGTCTGGCAGTATTATCTAAGTGTGTGTTTCTATACAGTACTACACATTCAAATTATACTAAGATAAATAATTTATTATTTCACATTTATTTTCTAATTATAGAACAAAATTTAATGAAATTTCTAAATTCTGTACATCCAGAAATATTTAAATTGAACACCTATGTTGTTGTTTATTACATAATGTGGAGTTTAGTTTTTAAAGTCATGCAATTCTGGATATTTATTTTTTCATGGTATCAAAACCTGTTATGTATGCACAGATTATAATGACGATAATGTAATTTTGACTAATGAGCCATTAGGTATCTTTAAATTAGACCATTTTTGAAAGGATTATTTAAAGTAAAGTGAAGATACTATTGTTGGTATTTTGAATAATGACACCCTAAACAAATAGCTAAACATCACTTTTGATTTACTTATATTTAGATTTATTTAGCTTTGCCATTAGAGATATGATGCTGTCATCTAGGCACTCAAACAAGCCTTCTTGAGTTTGATATTACTAGTATATGTTTTTGAAAACATTTTTTGGTATAGCACTAATTAAATTTGCATGTGATTATTGTTCAAGAGCATATATCTCTATATATTCCTGTACGAATACTTCATAAAATACCATACATGAAATTATTAATTGGTAATGTCACACAAGACTGATTCAGGAGGATTCTTCAATCTTTGCATGGTAATGGCTTGGATTCAACATGCTGAAGCAATAAGGAATCTTTACAGTTCATATTCAATTGGAAGTCAAAAGCAAATTACTGGCTCTGTGAGATCTAAATTAGATTGGATCCTCAGTACACCTAGGAGAATGGCTGCTTCCCAGTTGGCATAAAGCACATTGATCCTCACAGGGAGAGAAGTGATGGGAGGGGCAGGACACACAGCTCTTGACTAACAGCATAGCACTTGGCAGAGATATTTTTAAATAAAGAATGAGTCCTGAAATTTTATGCACGAACAAAATCAGAACATGAATATTTCCTGCAAAGAACAAAGAAGGCTTTAATACTGGCACCAGGCAGACAAACTGGGAAAAGCATGAACAGCTCATGGATAAAGAAAGGAAAGAAATAGGTACTGGCTAGAGCAGAAAATTAATTTAGTTACCTTATATCAAGGGAAGAAAGCTGGAAATTTGTATCTTATGAATTGGATGTCGTATAACTTAAGGATTATACTTGACTTGCATGACAGTAAATGTCAACTTATCTTCACAATGGTGAGAGTTCAGGAATGCTTTGTGAATTCTCTCAGCATGGCACTGCTGTAAGATCTTCTCAGTACCCACCTTTGCCATTATGTACAGAGGAATCTTCATACTCATTTTTTTCATTATGCTTGTAATTTCAATTAAGGCTCTGATATCCAAAGAGAGAAGACTGCAAATATTCATTATTGCTTGAGATCTTTTACTTTTATATAAAGAATTTACAAAATGTTATGTCAAATGGACATGATTTATAAAAAATGTTATTTGTACTCAATATTAAATATTCCCAACTAAATTCAGGTTGAAATTTAATTATTGTGAGTTATTCAGAGTTTGAACAAGATGGGACATGTATGTGTTGGCTAGGACACAAGAATTCTCTCTGACTGAGAGAATAAACCCATAGAAAGGATGTTTGGGTTAATGGATATCTTTCTTCTATTTCTGTGTTATGCTATACTTACACAGATACCTGGTTTCCTCCAGGAATTATTCTCAGTGACCACAAGTCAAAAAGACTACACTGGAAGCAGTCCCTTGACCACAGCCCTCTCAGACTGGAGAACTATGAGATGAATCAACCTTTATTCATTATAAACTTCTTAGTTTGTGGTACACAAGTAGAGCAGTGTGGGAGACAGGCTTGAGCCTAGGGTGAAAGTCTTATTTACAGCCATATAGCAGGCCTGAGGCAACAGCCCAACCACTGGAGCCACAGGAACACCTTGTGACATTTGCTCCCATTGGCAGATCATGAGACTGATGACTAGAGCTAGCCACTCCCTAATCACCACCCTTGGAATTCCAAATTGCAACACTTAGATATTGCAACAGTCAGGGTCATGTGGTTTCCAGGAATCCAGGCTCTGTAATCTGAAACCCAGTATGCTAATGAGGCATCCTACCTAATATTCTGTGATAGGACTTTAAGTCTGTTATGCTAATAAGACACTAAGTCTGTCATGCTAATAAGGTATCCTACTTGCTATACTGTGATAGGACACTAAACCTGTTATGCTAATAAGGTATCCTACTTGCTGTGCTGTGATTGGATCACTACCCCTATATAAGCTTGTGCCTTCCTGCAATAAACCAGACCTGTGTCACTGAACCTGGTCTCCTGTGTCTGAATGCGGCTGCACTGACCTAGTCTTCTCACCAGCCCTGGGGTCCGGGACCAGACAGAAGCGGCGATGACAGGAGATAGCACAGGGCAAGCAGAAGAGCAGCCTTAGCCCAGAGCAGGCAGAAGAGCAGCCTCATCACCTGTGAGAATGAAGGAGCGACCACCATTGGCGGTGACCACAGAGTAGCAGAAAAAGGTTAAGATTAATGCAGTGACACAGATATCTTAATGACAGATGCATTAAAGGTTGTTTGATCTGAAAACAAAATTACATATAACCTTGAAAATAATGCCTCATTAAATTTTTTCCTGGTTATAACTTATACAAGTCAAATGCAGTGCTCAGACATATAAAACAGAATAATAATAAGAAAAATAACATATTTGTTAGAAATCCTTCTCTTTCCATCCTAAAATCACCAATGTCTGTGAAAATCCTTGTATTGTTTACCTTAACTATTTATATTAATCATGTATAAATAGTTTTTCTCTTCAAATAATCTTCAACATAATTATTTCTTTAAAATATAAAAATGAATCATTTTTTCCTTCTGATTGTTATGTCTGGTTTGTCTCTAGAGACTGGCAAACGGAAGCTACACAAACAAGTGTCCTCATGAAGTATCCCAACTATCTTGGTCTAATCTGCTTCTACTCTTTTCTCTGGATATTCTTAACTGATTAGTGTTTCCCACACATGACTTATTCAGTCATGTCAATTTGCTTTTGTTTGTGTTAATTTTTTCCCAAATTATTTTCCTCCATTTCTTTTTAAAAAACGTTTCCATAGGGGCTGGTGAGATGACTCAGCAGTTAAGAGCACTGTCTGCTCTTCCAGAGGATCCAGATTCGATGCCCATCACCCACATGACAGCTATCAACCTTCAGTAACTCCAGTTCCAGGGGATCCAAAACCCTTTTCTGGCCTCTGCAGGATGTGCATGACATGAGTACACTTGTACACTTCCATACATGCACACAAATCACTCATACATATAAAATAATAATAAATCAAAAAACTTTAATGAAAAACAGCTTCCTATACCCTAACCTAATTTCTATGTGAGACTGTTTCTTATTACATATTAATTGTCAATAGCATCTATTTTCATTCCTTACATTTTTCCAGCAAAGAAATGGGTTTACTTATTTTTTTATCCTATGCCTGTTAAAACTCCAATAATGTTTAGCTCACTCAAACTTAAGGATTAATCACATTGTCATTTTTAAGTTTTTTGTATGCAAAAAACTTTAATGTTTTAATTTATTTGGAAGCTCAAGCTATTTGCATGATGGTAACCAATGCACTATTCCAAACATTCAACCGAATGATTAAAGACAAAGGACTTTGAATTGATTATCCTCTAAGGAGAAGAGTAGTCTTAACTGGCCCAGTTTTATTTATCCTCTCTAAACTTCCTTTCACTGAAAATAGATGCAGTTTCAAATATTCATTTCAAAGTTTTCTTGTGGAAATAATAGATTGTTTTGCATTTGAAAGCACATTAATTTATTTATCTCATCAGCATCTTGACAGCTATGCATAGGCAATGCTGTCAGTATTGATTGTATCAAATTTAAGTTTTTAATTGATCACTTAACCAACTGCAAATTTTCTCCAGTTCTTAAACTTCTTGCTCAGATCTTTGAGTTCCCTTAGTGCACAGGAAAGAGGGGAGTGGCTCTCAGTGTGTGTTCAGCCCTTTACTATGCATGTTCTGCTTTCCATACTAATCAGTGTGCTAACTCAGCACATTTTCTGTTGGAAATTACAATACTCCTCTATCAACAGGAGAATGAAAATTATAGTCAAGTGTACCTTACCTTTTAAAAATAATCAGTCAAGCCGGGTATGGTGGTGCACACCTTTAATCCCAGCACTCTGGAGGCAGAAACAGGCAGATCACTGTGAGTTCAAGGCCAGCCTGGTCTACATAGTGAGTGCAGGTCAACTGGGACTACAGGGAGACCCTGTCTCAAAAGACAAAAAAAAAAAAAAAAATCAGTCAGCAAGGAAAACCATGCTTTTGCTGTGGAAGCATGGATTTTATACTAATAATGCAAATTGTGATGCTACAAAGCAAATTTATA
>NW_008342018.1:5538577-5596818 GCF_000622305.1 Nannospalax galili | reverse complement strand
TTATTTTGATATATCACAGTGAAAGATTTATCGTCCTCTTTTTTTTTTTTTTTTTTTTTTTGTGAAAAAAAAAAAAAAAAAAAAAAAAAAAAAAATCAGTCAGCAAGGAAAACCATGCTTTTGCTGTGGAAGCATGGATTTTATACTAATAATGCAAATTGTGATGCTACAAAGCAAATTTATAAGGCTTATTTTTAAAATGCACTAACATGTTCATTTTTTACTATACAAACTTTCAATCCAGCTCATATTTTGCTAAAAACCTCCTTGCCAATTTTTCTAAATTTGTAATCAGAAAAATTTTTCTCAAAAAATAACCAAATAAACTAGTATTTGAAATACTACAGAATAATGTAAATATGACTAAATGTTAGAACATACAGGTATATAATTTAAATTGCATATGAAAATAATTCTACATGTAGATCAAAACGAACATTCAAATTTTAAATTTACTTGGTTTTACAAGTACTGATGCAAGTGAAAATGGTCATTCTTATGTATAAAGAACATGGTAACTTGTTTTATTTTTTTCCTAATTTCATAATGGATGTCTGTTTATGCTAAATATCTGCTTTCTAGCTCTAAAATCCATCACTGTAAACTAGCATATTATTGACTAATATATGCAAGTAACATATCAGCCTCACTTATTTCTTAATTATCTAGGTGGGTAATCATGACTTTAATCAAAAGAAGAAAAAGGAGGATAAAGAGAGATACAAAATGGCTTACCTATTTTGGTCTTATAAATATACCTTCACTGGCTGAGGAGCACAGATGTGACTAATCTTGTGAAACTGATATAGGTGTTGGTATTTCATAGTTCATGAATTTTCTTTTTTCTTTCCTTTCAGAGATAGATTGAAACCTGAGAAGGAGCTTATAATTCAGTAGCGAACATGAAATGAAGATACAAAGAAGGGTAATTGGTTGTCAGGTTCTTGAGAAGTGAAAATAAAAATCATAACCAAATCAAACCAGTCCGGAAGTAACACAACATCACCATGTTTCATGCATTTCAGCAAGTGCAATGAATGTGCTGATCCACGTGAGCCATATGAAGCAGAGACAGAACTTGAGGGAATTTCTAATGTATGTTCAGGGCTCCTTTTTTATTTTGCAGGTGAATATGTTTAATTTCCTTATGTGGGAGTTTTGGTGACTATGAGAGTGCTTTGAGCCAATCACAGTGAAGAAAAGAACAAAGAGCAAGAACGGAAGGAAAAGGGACAGCAAAGAGCAGAAAGGCAGGAGGGGAGAGAAGTAGCAGAAGAGAGAGACAGAAGAAAGCCCGAAGAACAGCACAATGACACGTGGTTTCATTAAGAATTTACTGAAGTAGGAGGTTATTAATTAGTTGCTCAATATCATTAATTTTTTAATGTGTGAATATTATATATGTGTGGTTTTAGACATACCCTCCACCCATGGAGGTGAAATGGCACTTTTCAAAATTCAGTTCTTTCTTTCTGCTGTGGGATCCTGGGAGCCTACTTAAGCTTTCAGTCTTTCATTTTTACTTGCTGAGCCACCCAAAGCCAAAGGTTGTAAATTTAACGTGGAAGCTGTCTGCAAAGGTATTTCTCCTTACCAGGCAGGTTTGCCTTCCAGTAGTAAACTTTTTAACTTCAGGTTAAGATTTTTCATGATTCATATAGTTCATTTATATAAGCTTACATGCCAATGGATGTTCTAACTTCTGTTTAAACAGTACTTATTAGTGCCTCTTACCTCTGTGAATGTATGAAAGTATGAGCAAGGGAAAGATACGGCCTGTGTTGTGGATAACAACAGTGGATACATGTAGCTTCGTGTGTGTGTCCCTGCATATAGTTCCTCACTGAAAACTTTATGTTCAACTTTATTTCATTTAAAGACTTACATACAGTTTTTAAGCATAATTACATCATACTTTATAAGATATTAATCTGTTTTTTCCTTGTTTTTTAATCAAACACCAAATTAGGAAGCACCAACGTTGGAAAGCCTACTTGCTAAGGTGATAACATATAGAAGAAAGATTTCAGAGTCACTCCCTGGACTCCCAGCATAAACCCTCCGAGGACACTAACTCAGCTCTTTTCTTCTCTTTGCTTTTCAAAATATTTGAGAAATCCTGATTGCATATTCATAGAAAGTAATGTTCTTTTAATTTTTTTTATTATTTTTATTTAATGTGTACTAGTTGTTTATGTATACCTGCTTGCATGTGTATGTAAGTGCACCCATTTCATGCAATGCCCATGGAGGTAGGAAAAGGGCATCAGATTCCCCTAGAACTGGAGTTATAGATGGTTATTAGCCATGATGTGGGTGCTAGGAATTGAGCCAAGGTCCTTTGCATGAGCACCCAGTGCTCTTAAACACTGGGCCATCTTTCCGACCTGAAAGCAATAATCTTCAAAATGTAATTATTTATATAAACATTAAAAAATTTATATAATATAAATTTCTTTAAGAAACAAGCCCAATGTATGGTATTTTTAAGCAAAACAATAGAAAATTAACAATAAGGACTTAGGAGAATTATTGTTGGAAACATTGTGAAAGTACATGGTGGATGTAGAAGCAGATAATAAGTAGTAGACTGCATTAACCTACTAATAAGAACAAAAAGTGGATCACTTGTAAGTCATTTTTCATTGTGGGGAAATCCTTTGACATATAAAATAAGTCAAAATTTCCAAATTGAAAGGCAAAGTAGGTATTATGTTCACAAATAAGTGTTTTAAGAGCAGAATAATAGAAAAATGGAAACAATGAAGAAAAAGTAGGGTTTGAAACAAAAGATGCAAGCATTAAACTACAATAGAGCCATCTCCAAGTTTATATGGAAAAGTGTGCATCAAAGTGTTCTTACCAGCTATATAATCTTAATATTAAAGGGTTGTTTAAGCAAAAACACAGGAGAATGCTATTACCTGAAAAGAAGATTATGAGTGGTCCTGGTCTGGCCCAGCGTTTTTTTTTAGCAACACTAAACAACAGAATTCAAATCATTTTTAAAATGTGTGTGCACAAGGAAAATAAAGCCCTAACTATTTTAGCTCAGTCCAATTATGCTTACATATAAAGAAAGTACAAAAGGTAACAAAGGTTTTTGTTTCATAAATAACAGATGCCCCTCATCTTAGGATAGTGTCGTCCCCCAATAAATACAGGTTTATTGCAATTTTTCCTTGTTGAGACAAAAATATGCAACTGAACAACTTAAGGGAAAAATAAGTTTTTGTTGATGCAGTCCCTCGCTCCAGGCCCAGATTTATTATTTTTGATGCAATTAATTCTTCAAAGTAAATTCATTTCTATCTGAAACAAGGGATAGGTTTATAAAACCAGTACAGGAGAATGTACAAGTAATTATACACAAAGATAGAAAAATACTTTTAAATGCAGTTGTTAACTAACATCAATAGAGCAGTGTTCAAATACAGGAACCATACATTGTTTGAATTTTAATAAATATTTAGTAAGTCCCACAAAAAATGTAATTTCAGTCATAGATTTCTTCTCTACATTCTTTTTCACTGATTTTCAAGAATGTATTGATTGTTATTTTCTAAAATCATCATTAAGAGGCTGGAGAGATGACTCAGCAGTTAAAAACACGGGCTGTTCTTGCTCAAGACCCAGGTTCTATCCCAGCTCCCACATGGCAGCTAACATCTGTCCCTAACTGCAGTTTCAGGGGGTCTGATGGCCTCTTCTGTCCTCCACAGGCATTGCACTGCACGACATAGGTGCACTTACATGCATGCAGCAATACATGCATACACATAAAATAAAAATACTGAATAAAATATTTTAAAAATAAAAAAATAAAGCCAGCATCAATAGTAGATTATTAGAAAGTAATTCGTATTTAATAATGAAACCTCAACAAAGTGATAAAAATTAAAATGCTGGTGATAAAAATTAAATTGCTGATATGTGGATAAATTATTATTTTCATCTTTATGCAAAAGTATTTAAATCTATAAGCTTGTTCCTCAAAATATTTTCACTTATTTAAGAAAGCAAACATTGTCTTGACATAAAACACAATGTTTGTTACCATGTTAATGTGTCTAAATTTTCAGACTGATGCTGAAAATTAGATTTTATTGATGACAATAATGCTTATCAAAATATTTATGTGTAGCTTCTTACATAGTAGAAAAACAACCTGAAATTGCATAATTTTAATTTAAATGCAGCTCAAAATGATATGTTGGTGTATTGTTTCTCAGAATTTTAAAACCAACTTTAATTTCTTTGGAAAACTCACTAAAATGTATTTTTGAGCTCAGTATAATATCACACATCTGTCACCTTAGTTCTCAGGAAGGGTGAGTCAGGAGGATTGCTGAGAGCTTGAGGTTACTTTGGAGTGCCTATTGAGACCCTGTCTCTACACTTGATCCTAACTAAAATACTGAGAAATGACAGAAAAATCTCTAAAAATTCAAACCAACAACACAAAAATGTCTACTGTCTTTCTACCTTAATGCTGACCACTGTGAATTTTGTCCATTAAATTGGAATTGTAATTCCTATCTGTGTCCACAATGCACCTAGCATTGTACTTTTTTTCTATAATAAATGTTTGTTTAAAACAAAGCATCAGTATTAGACTGAAAATTTAGACTCTTTCAATAAACTCTATGTGCCTTGGAGAATAAACAAAATTCAACTTTTCAGAAGCTTTGAAATATCAAGCAAGAATTATGGAGACAGTGGGTAATTCTTTCAGTACATGAAAGGAGGCCACGTTGACACATAAGCAATGTATTTGAAGTGTTCTGTGAAGGGCTGTCAAATCAGGTTTTTCAGTCAGACATAAAGCTTTTTCATTCTTTCATTTTCTCTGTATATTCTCATCTATCAACATGATCCTTCATCACATATTCTACCTAAAGAAGTTTTTGACAACTTGAAATTCATTAATTTCTTCTCCTCTGTTCATTATTTTATTTCTTGAAAAAAAAAAAAGTTGCTGCATGTTCACAGGCATTAAAAAACAGCCTCCACTGAAATTTCTCAGAAGTAAATAACAATGAAATGTGGCAAGCTAAATTGGGATGCTTTTAGCTACAAAAAGGAAGACTGTCTTAAAAATTAAACTGTATTACTTTATGTTAAAGGAAGTTCTGATAGAGGGTACGGGCTATCCTTGAGTTCTTTAATTCAAAACAAGTTTCCAGGGTCTGTAACATTTGTTAGGGATGCTCTTTTGTGCATGCTGGTTCACAAGAAAGACTGCCTATACCAAAGGCTTTCTGACAGGCTACAAGAGTTTTTATTTCTTGTTCTATGTCATTTTTCCCATAAACTATTTTTTTTTCCTTTTTCCAGTCACTAATAATTTACAGGTAAATTGTTGATTTTTATAAATTAATATTCACCCTTGGAAATTTAGTATTAACATGAATAATTCTGAAATAATATCTAAATGGGTACATTGACTTTTAAATCAATTTTTCTGTAGGGTTTTAGCTTTTACTTTGCATTTCATTTCCATAATGAAGGTAAATGGTTTAGAAGAATTGCTCTGACAAAGAAACAACAATTTAGTTGCTGAATAATATTGGATTAACCTCAACAAATGGGGTTCTCAATCAGGGATTTACAGTTTAAAGTACCTTGATGTATATATGTATACTGATAAAATAATCAGTCTTCAATTATACAATGATCGCTTGTTGTAGAAATAGCTGAGAGGTTTTAGCCCCTTAAATCTCAAAAAATTTCTTCATTTCTCTTTTTCAGTTCCTTTGTTTTACTTCTCCGCTCCTCCTCCTCCTCCTCCTCCTCCCCCTCCCCTTCCCCCTCCTGAGGCAGTCTCATGTAACTTAGACTGGCTTGAACTTAGTATATAGCAGAGGTTCAACTTGATCTGCTGATTCTCCTGCCTTCACTCTTTAAGGGCTGATTTGATACATATGCACTGCTACAATGTCCCTAACAATTCCCTTAATGTTCAAGAAGTCAGTATTACTGTGCAGCTCCTGGGGATGCCCAAGACAATAACATTGGTTGTGACATTGTTAGATCCCTATTTACTACCTGTCCAGATGAAGCCTCAGCTAAGTGATGATCACTTATCTCGGCTGACAAACATTGAAAAGCTTTTACAAGTTGTGTCTGCTCCATCACTAAAAATTTTAAAGAAATAGATTTCGGATTGGTAAAATTATGAAGAGGCTGGAGAGATGCCTCAGTAGTTTCAAAACAGTGGCTGCTCTTCGAGAGGGCCCTGGATTTAATTACCAGCACCTACATGGCAGCTAACAGTTATCCATAATTCCAATTCCAGGGGTTCCAACACCACATTGTGGCTTCCACAGACATTGCACTTACATGAGTGCACTTATGTCCATGCAGGCAAAACATTCATATACATAATAAAAAATAAATATTTTTTAATTAGAAAGTAAGATATGTAGAAAAAGGATTTCTCTCAATGATTGTTTTTTGAGTGGTTCTCTGTACAAGTTTAACTTTAAAAGATAAAACACATTCACTGTAGCTTTTGGAAATCTTATACATGCCTTTAGTGCAGAGGTATATGTTGTGTGTCTTCCTCTCCTGATATCCACCTTGTGTTTTCAGACAAGGCCTCTGATTGATCATGGAAGTCATCAGTTTACTGGACCTATCGGCCAGGGAGCCCCGCAGATCCACTCATCTCCACTTTCCTTGTTACCGGGTTGCATAAGTGCATAACTACATGTTTGCTTTTAGGGGCTTCTAGGATTCTGAACTTAGGTCTTTGTGCTTCCATGGCAAGCACCTTGATGAAAGAACCATCATCAAAGCCCCCATGAAATTTTCAATAAATTTTCATTGGTCCTAGATTCTTTAAATGCTAAATGATTTGATGAGGACAAAGGACAATATTAATAAAATCCTGGTGAAATATATTTGTTTTTGTTTAAAATATAATTACAATTACTTTACACATTGCTTTTAAGTGTAAGGTGTGTGTATATGCATACACACTTTATATGTAATATATATAAAGTATACATATATTCTAAGAATCATATCTGAATATTAAGTCAATACTGAATGGGAATGTTATTAGAATTTGGTTTTTATTTCTGACACAGTGTATGAAAATGAAGCCACCTTTCACTGACAGATAAAAAGCACAGAAGTGGGCAGGGAGAAGACAGTGTACAGTTACAGTCCTAGGTTGGATGTCTGTCCTCAGTACAGCAACAGTAGGTGTTCATTGCCCTTGGTTTTTCTGTCAACCACGCAGTGCTTGTATCAATTTAAATAGCTTTATATATAGTATTGTTTTGTTTTTATTTTTATTTTTTTATTTTAAGTGTATGAGTGTATAGCTTGCATATATATGAGTGCACCAATGTTGTGCAATGCCACAGAGGTCAGAAGAGGGCTTCGGAGTCCCCTGGAACTGGAGTCAAGGACGGTTTGTAGCTGCCATGTTGGGTGCTAGGAATTGAACCTGGGTCCTTTGCAAGGGCAGTCAGTGCTCTTAACTGCTGAGCCATCTCTCCAGCCTCCACCATATCGTTTTTAGGTTGTGGTATTTTAAGCAAAATGTATATTAATCAAAATGTGACTGCTAGATACAACATATAGATTAATCCAATATTTGCACATTTTAGCTATTTTCCACTTGAAATTATGAACATTTTTGAGTGTTTTATAGGAGATATTCATCTAAAACATTTTCCTCAGTGAACATTTAGTTAGGTGTGAGCAGTAGCATTATTTTAAGGAGCTTCAAAATGAAATTGGACTGTTCATTCAGATAATGGTGAACAGGTAATGGATCTGGGCAAACCGTTGGCTTGGGCATTTTATACAACTAATTGGATCACCTTTCATATCTTGTGAAATTACTCTGAACAAAGGAGCAGATGTTCAGCACATCAGAATTATGAAAAGATACAAAAAGTGCAGTGGCCCTTGACCTTCTGAAGACGGTCTGGCACATGCTTCTAGGCTAGGTAATTTCCCTGTTAGATCTAAACAGTCTCACAGGGCACCAGTCACACACAATGTTGCTCAGAGACCATGATAAAATGAGACAAGTAGAGGCCACTTCATACTAAGCCAGGCAGAAGCATTGTCATAAAACACAAAGGTAACCCCTCATATGCAAGCAAGATGACTGCTATTTCTTAAATAACTGCAACTCAGGACTTGAGCTAGCATTTCCATTAGTAAATAATATACACTGACTAAACCAATCATAGAATAGCTCCTGTGTTCTGATAGTATTAAACATAGTAAGCTTTGCTTCCTTGGGCTTTTCCCCAAATTACACAATCAAAGCCTCAAATCCTGTAATAGTTTCTTCATAGCAGCTTCTAACAAAAAGCACATGTTTTGGGGCTGGAGAGATGGCTCAGTGGTTAAGAACACTGACTGTTCTTGCAGAAGACCCTGGTTCGAGTCCCAGAACCCACATGGCAGCTAACAACTGTCCTTAAATTAACTCCAGTTCCAGAGGATCTGATAGTCTCTTCTGTTCTCTGCAGGCACTGCACGACACAGATGCACTTATGTACATGCAGGCAAGAATACACACATACACATAAAATAAAAATAATAAAATATTTTTAAAAAAGCACATGGCTCACCATGTGAATGAACCTCTGTAAAGAATGACAAACAACTTGTGCAGCAACAGATATGATTCTGGTGGTCTTTGGTTAAAAGACATTAATTGGAAGTGATACTAGGGAAAATACAAAAGGCAAGCCGTAATGATAATTAGATACTTAGGCTATGGGCCTCTAGAGATGGCTCTGCCATGGATTAAGAGAACACACTTGTGTTACAGAGCATAAGAGTTTGGTTCCCAGCATCCATGCTGAGCAGCTCACAACTGTCACCTCCAAGGAATCAGACACACTCTTCTAACTATATGCATGTGTATGTACTCCCCACAAAGACATACACACATACATATCATTTTTTGAAAAATTAAAATTATTTAGGCTATAACTGATAGTTGGTTTCAAATTATTTTGTGCAATGCTCCAATAGACACATACAAAGAAACCTGTCCAACAATTATACGCAAAGCAGAAGAAAGTAAAAATTATGTGAATTTATTATAATTATCTAATTTTCACCAGGAGTGGATGGACAGAGAGAGGAATCTTTTCGAAAGGGAGGTACGCTGGATGATGAGCCACTTACAAATGTCCAAGTTTTTAGAAAATATTTTATTTATATTTTTTATTTTATGTGTATGAGTGTATTTCCTGTATGTAGGTAGGTGCATCTGTGTCGTGCAATGCCCTCAGAGGTCAGAGGAAAACACTGTATCCCCTGGAACTGGAGACATGGACAGGTGTTAGCCACCATGTGGGTTCTGGGAATCAAATCCAGGCCCTCTGCAAGAGCATCCAGTGCTATTAACTGCTAGGTCATCTCTCTAGTCCCGTGTCCAAATTTTAAGCCTTGAAAACTTTTTGGCACTGCAGTTTGACAAAGATTTTTAAGGTGTATTTAAGTTTATGGACACTCAAATAAGATTTTCTTGGGTTATTTGAGTAATCTCTATTTAATCACATAAGCCTTTCAAAGCAGACCACTTTTTCCCACTGGATCAAAAGAGGTGTAGCTGAAGTCAGAAGAATTGAAAGAATGAGAGATATGTGACCAGCTATTGTTGGACAAGGGAGAAACACAGGTAATGAGATGGACTATTCAAGCTAGGAGGAAAGACCACACATCAGCTGGAGCTGTCATGGAGAAGGGGACATCAGTTCTACAAGCACAAAGAGAAACTGCATTTATCCATTCCAGGGTGACCTTGGAAGTGGGTCATTGGCCTTCTGAAGGGAAACCATTCTTGGTGACAACTGGATTCCTGATTCATGGTGGTCTATGCAGAGGATAAACTATACCACACTTCATGTGGATCTCTGAGCATAGCTGTGAGAAATAATGAGTATGGCATTCAGCTGGTGAAGCTGTAGCAAGCTACTATCCCAGGAACAGAAACAACCTATTCTGTTTTAAAATGATAAATAAAGTAGTTTCTCTGACTGGAAATCATGGTGTTAAGCAAAATAAGTTGAATTCAGAAAGAAGAGTACCATATGTTTTCTCTCTGGCATAGGAGATATAAATTTTTATATACACACTTGTGTATTAGAAATGTTTCTTTACTCTTTTATTAAGGTGTAAGTGATTCTTGAATGCAACATCTATTTGCCTTCCTATTTTCATTTGCTTTTTTTCAATATAAAATTCATTTTCACTTTTCAATGTCTGCAGAGCATTTTTATTTAGACAACGGGAAATAAAAGAAGGCACATTAAATGAATCTTAGAGCAGGATCTAGACAACAAGAAACTGTAGTAAAGTAACATGCAAGAAATTTATTTGAATATATATTAATCTGATGCAGGGATGTAAATATAAATTTCCTTATGTTAGAGATGCATAGGAGAAGATAAATCTCAGAATTTTAATAACTTGAAGAGAATAGACATAGAACTATCAAGAATTTAGGCTGGGCATGGTGGCAGACCCCTTTAATCCCAACACTCAGAGGAAGGCAGAGACCAACAGATTTCTGTGTGCATGAGGTTAGCCTGATCTACATAGTGAGTTCTTAACAGCTGGGAATACAGGGAAACCCTGTCCCACCTCCCCACACACACAAAGTATCAAGCATTTGAACACAATGAAAACAAAGAAATAGAAATAAAACATTGGTTTTGGTATATGGCCAGGGTATACATGACTACAAGGAGACCCAGGCCCAAAAAGACAAAAAAAAAAAAAAAAATCAAGCATTTGAACACAATGTGAACAGGGAAATAGAGATAAAACATTGGTTTTGGTATACATTGCTAGAATGTCAAAGGGAGGAAGGCATTTTAAAACAACCATTTGTAATGAGCCTTCATAATTACTTGAAAGACATATTCATGCTCTTGTCTTTAATTTCCAATTCCATGGTAGTTATGCATACTTTCATGGCAATTACCAATTATAATGTTGCAGGTAGATATGCAAATGCTTTTATATTTTTTTTTCTAGGAAGTATGTCCTTTCATCAGAGTCAATAACCAGCCTTATATGTTTTTGATCTACTTCTAACAAAATATTTTAAAGTATAATATAGACTCAGTTAACTTGAAAATTGGGTATATGAAAGTTAATGCTGACAAATAAACAGAGAGACTGAGGGACACCCCAAATCCAAATTTTATCGGCATGGGATTTTTTTTTTCACACTGGAATGGATAAAAAGAGGATAATTGAAAAAAGAATTGGAGTGCTTCTTGTGAATCACGCACAAACTATTTTTTATATATACATTCATATGGTAGAGTCTGGAGTAAGGAAGGAACTTATTTCTGGAAAAGTCAGTGCAATGGATAGAGGGGATAAGGGAGAATGGTCAGAATTCCAAAATGATGATTGTATTTGTTGTGCTGTAAATAATTTTGGTGTCAACTGTGAATTTCTTTTATTATTGGCATATGCGGTTGACTATGGAGGAAAATATATTGACAAGCAAGGTATTGTGAGTAAAAAGTGTAGACAAGAAGAAATTAATCTTGGGGCTGGAGACATGGCAATTAAGAGCACTGGGTGCTCTTGTAGAGAGGACCCAGGTTCAATTCCCAGCTCCCATATGGCAGCTAACAACTGTCCTAACTCCACTTCCACGGGACCCAATGCCCTCTTCTGACATCTGTGGTCATTGCAATACACAGTTACCCTTATGCACATGTAAGCAATATACTCATACATATAAAATTTAAAAGAATAAAATATTGAAAAGAAGAAATTAATCTTATGCACATAGTCACCAATAAGATGTAGGATTAAATCCATTGGTTAGTCATAGCGACAATCAGGACTCACTGACTGTTTATTTTCTTGCTGGACTTTTGTTAAGCATGTTACATCATTTAAATGTATTTGTGATAATTTCAGTACATACAGTTTTAAAGAATGTGAACCAGAAGTAACATCATGACACTTGAATAATGTTCTATTATGAGTGGGTTTTAAGAACTTAATGAGTTACCCATGCCAAAAAATGAAGGAAGAAGAAAATGGAGAATAAAATGTTCCCTCATCTTTACACTGAAACACCAGGCTTTTGTAACAATATCATGATAATCAACATTTTTTAAGTTTGAAAACTTGAACAACTTTTTTTATTTCTTTACTGCCCCGCTGTATTTCTCTATCTTTATGTTCATATGAGTGAGAGGTAGAGAGACATTTCTCAGTTCTCCAGCATTTTAGCAGCAAAAAGTGATGCCATTTTCCCATTTCACTTGAAGATTTTCTCCCTAATGAAAATATAAATTTTAAAACAATTTTTGACTATTGGAGAGCCTCCAAGATTTCTTTGAACCGAAAAATATCAGATAAAGTCCTGGAACTAAACACTTGACCTACCTTCTCATGATTGCAACTTCTGAAAACTAGTTCCCAGGACTTCTTCCTCACCCTATTCTCAAGAGGCTTTAAGGATGTAGCCTACATTGGTTTTAGTCTTGGAATTCTTTAGCCAAAGCTTCAGCGCTGGGAAGAAAGATATGGAACTTCATACTTAGCTAAAACTTTCTAAAAAATTATTTAATTTATTATGTTTATTTTATGTGCATGAGTATATTGCCTGCATGTATGTAAGTGCACCCGTGTCATGCAATGCCCACCAAGGTCAGAAGACAGTGCTAGATTCCCCTGGAACTGGAGTTACAGACAGTTGGTAGCAACCATGTTGGTGCTGGGAATTGGATCTGAGTCCTCTGCAAGAACAGCCAGTGCTTTAAACTGCTGAGCCATCTCTCCAGCCTCATAAATTTTTAATAAATCTTCGGAAACACATTTCAGGTAATATAAAGGGGTCTTTTGCATTGTGTAGGACTGTATGTGGAAATGAAGCACTATGACTAGAAGATATCTAATAGGAGACTATACATGATGCTGGATAAGTAGTAAGGCTCATCAATGATGAGCTGAAACCTCCAAAACTGTGAACCAAATAAAAATTATCTCCTTGTAAGTTTTAATATCAGGTATTCAATCAAATTAATGGTAAGCTGCCCATCTTGGAAAGGACATGGACTCTCCAGTATCTGTAGACAGAATCCTAGTTTCCACAATTTCACAGGTAGTAGCAGTAGATAAATGTCCCTGCTCAAAATCCCACTAACCAACTTTGGTTATGTTTACATTTCTGATGCTATTTAAACTCTGTTTCTTCTACCTCCTTTCCTATTTTTCTGTAAAATGTGTAGCTCCTCTGTACTAATCAGAATGTAACTCAATTATTTCCCAAACTTGCTGTAGATACTGAACAAGATCTATTTTTACCACTTAATTTCTGATATTGTCTGTCTTAAATGAGGTACATTTACATGTGTAACAAATGTTGTAAGTTCCTGGAAAAATTTAACAATTCAGCACTCAAACTGAATTGCCCAGAGTAGTTTTGAGGCAAAATCATCTTTATCACTTACCAAAAGATTTATTCTCCAAATTAAAAAATATTGGAATTCTGTGATTCAATATTTTCTAAAATGTATAAATGATTGCAATGTATTGTTTTAGAGCATACACTGGCTGGAGTTTAAGAGGCAGAGGAAACAACAGAGTTCATGTAATAATTACAGTTCCTTGAAAGTCATGAAAGGGGAAGGGAAGGCACCAAAGAGCACATGGTGCAAGCTATCAGTAAAACAGAAAGCATGAGTTAGAGGTTGCTCCTCTAGGGAGACCCACAGGGCTGGAAAGGACTGAGATGTGGGCTGGACACAAATGGATGAGCTGGTGTCCGTCTTCTTCAATCTGGCTTTGCCAACTGCACCAACATTAGCAGAAACCTATATATCTCTATCAAAAACAAGACTACAAACAAATAAGTATTTGAAAAAAAAAATGAAATGACCAAAAATCCAAGGTATTTGCCAGGAACCTTCATGACCTGAATTCAATCTCTAGAGACGTGAATGCTGCAAGTTTCCCCAGAACACGTGCCACGGTAAGTGTGTGACCACACTCATACACAAATATGTGATTGTAGAAAAAAAATGTTTTAAAGAAAATTAAAGGAAAAATTGACCCTGGAAAACTGGTAGTTAAATATGAAATTAAAAGAAAGTAGAGAAATCAAAGCAAAATGGGAGAAACATACTGCTATTAGCTGCAATAAAAGGGGCATGCACGAGCACAACAGAGAGAGAGAGAGAGAGAGCAAATATTACAACAATTCTTTGCATTCACAAAAAGTACAAGGTAGCTAGTAAAATAAGGTAAGACCTGAACATTACGTATAGATTACGAAGTCTAATATAAATACATGACTGGGGAGGCAGGAATAGTGTCTGCATGCCTTTAATCGCAGCACTAAAGAGGCTGGCAGATCTGATTTCGAGGCCAGCCTGGTATACAAAAGTGAGTTCCAGGTGTGGTGGAGTTACACAGAGTGACCCCCATCTCAAAAAATAAAAATTAAAAAAATATTACAATGATAAGTATTACAGAGAGACACAATTTTTAAAGGAATGGAAATCATTTTCTGTGAATTGTACTTTAGTTGGAAAAATCATTCTTTGAGCTTCGGATTTATAAAAGCACAATTGTTGTGCAATAGTCTGTTACAAATTCCCTCCCTATTTTGAAGATGAATGCCTATCACCTTTCATTTCTAAAATATACACTGTGCCTGCCACAGTCTCCAGCTGCAGTTCCTTCAAGGTGAAGTGTGAAGTCAGAGTTGCCTGTAAAGATGTCTAAATGAAGATCCTCCTTAATATTCTTAGGTTTTTATTTCTGAACTTTTGCAGTTGTGTCACCCACACCTATTCATCAGCAAATATTTTTAGTGCCTCAACTTTGTCAAGGCTTTGTAAGACATCCCTGGTTTTCATAAATGCACAGTTTCTTTCATTCATGTTCTTTATGCTTTACAAAGGAAAGAAACTCAAGTGAGTTCAAATTGATATGCTTAAATGTATCCTAAAGTTTACAGTGATTTTCAGTAATCAAGTTAAGTCCATGGTATATTTTCGTGCAGCTTAAAGTTAGTATGATATTTTAAGAAATAAAAAAATCTGTATATAAGCCTGTGCTTTTTCTTCTGTGTTCCTGGGACCCATTCTTACCCATTGACTTTTTGTGACCATGATTTCCTCCTCTCACTTCATTGCGTTGGTATCTTTATCAGATTTTATTTATTTATTTATTTTACCTTTGCTCCAATTACCTACAAAGTATCTGACTCTAAAGCTGCAGATAGGGGCAGAGGCAGTCTCTTTCAAGCATGGAACTCTTGGTAGGTTAACCAGGCCCCAGTGGGATGGACCCATATTGAAGG
Source organism: Nannospalax galili (assembly GCF_000622305.1). Lineage (NCBI taxonomy): Eukaryota > Metazoa > Chordata > Mammalia > Rodentia > Spalacidae > Nannospalax > Nannospalax galili. The sequence goes on along the minus strand of NW_008342018.1, from coordinate 5,581,490 downwards.
ATATTTGGAGACACAAATTAAACTCTATAGGCCTTATTATGTATATTTAGAGTGGGAGTACATTAAATTGATTGGGAGAAAAAGAGAGGTGGGAATAGGGAAGGAGATCCAAGTACCATCAAACTGTATTGTATGAAAATTGCAAGAGTTCAATAAAAATACAAAAATAGGCATAATAAGAAAAACATATTCTCAACATTAAATATAATTTCATATATTTGAAGCAAATTTGCTTTGTTTAGTACTGATTCCCTTTTGTGCTGGCAGAATTACATGCCTTTTAAAATGACCTATTTTTCTACTTACTAATTAGGCATGTAAATACATTGCTTAATCTTCATACCTTTCTATCCTTCATCTGAATTTTTTTACTTACTTTCACATTAAAAATTTATTCTTTCCAATAATCTATTAACATCTCACCAAATATGTGATATTAAGAGAATCTTTCTGATGAAATACATTTTCATTAATTTTAGTATGATTTTCTATTATAAAAAGTCATTCTATTTATCAGTTGTCAGGATCCATATAAAATGAATATCAAATAGCTGGAGACCCAAACTCAAGCAAACCAATCAATGAAAGAAATAAATAGACAAGAAATGCAATAATAATATAACATGTTTGTTTCTTGCAGTGATGTGATTTAGAAATTCTAAGAATATGATTTTTGTATACTATGACTAAATAAGTAGATGTAGTATGAATATGAGAAATAACAAATTAATTAAACTCTGACAAAGTAGTTGCATTAGTAAAGAAGTAGATGGAGGAAGAAAGAGTTGACCAATATGAACTTCATTAACTGTTGGGTAGAAACCTGCAGTGAAAACATGAATCTTGGAATTTTTACTGTTAAAGGGAAGTTTAAATTATCAATTAGACCTTTTCTTTTTAGTGTGTCTGTTTGTGTGTTTTAAGGATCTAGTCAAACTCATCCATTTTTAGAAAAATAAGAGCAGAAGTTTTGTTTTGTTTTGCTTTGCTTTCCTATTTTGATTTTGTGGTCTGAGTGATTATGAGATTTGAACTATTCCAAATGAGCTGGTGGCTGGATAAATGACATATGAGGGAGCTGTTTTCTTCTTTTGTCCTCTATCTACAATGAAATCTTAGCAAGAGGTGTCAACTAAGCATCAGAGAGCAGCTCCTCAGACAGTAAATTTATTGATAACTTGCCCTTGAAATTCCCAACATTTTGGATGCCCTTGTTCTCATAAATTATTCAACTGCATGTAGCTGAACAAATGGACTTAATATATTTGAAAGTTGACAATGAGTGATTAGAAGTCTGTTTTGAAAACTGTAATATAACTACTAAAATAACAATATAAACTTTAAAATTTTTTCAATAGTCAAAAGCACAACATACCATTAAAATACTTTATTTACTCGGGAAAACAAAATAGAAAAATAAAGTGGAAAAGATGGAGCTATCTTCCATTAGAAAATACAAAATTCATTTATAAAAATTTAACCACAGTAATCCATATTGTAAATATGAGTAGTCTAAGCAGAACATTAAAAGACCAGACTTAAAACTATATTAAAACACACTGGGAGTGGTGGCATATGCCTTTAATCCCAAAATTTAGGAGGCAGTTCTTTAGGTTGGGTTGGAATTTATTACCCATTTCCCAATGACTGTGCTGGAATTTTGTCTGGTTTGAGCTTGCAAGTGACTTATGCATACTGTTATTATTGCTGTGAGTTGAATAATGTGTAAATGAACAGCTATCTGGAAAACTATTTCTTATGGTAATTCACCACCTCCAGCTCTTACAATCTTTCCACACCTCTTCCACAATGATCCCTGAGGCATGGGAGGCAGAAGTTTGAAATAGGTGTCCTATTCAGGGATAAGTACTCTGAAGCCTCTTTTTCTCTGCACATTGACAAGTTGTGGGTTTCTGTGTTAATTACCATGTACTGTGTAAGTAAACCTTTCTGGTGAGAGTTGAAAGATGCATTTAGCTTATGTGTTGAGGTTGCATTGAAGATGTGTCCCTTAGGATTCAGTGTCTCACAGATTAATTCTCTGCACTTGACCAGTTGTGAAATTCTGTATTAGTCTCTAGCTTTTGCAAAAGAGTTTTTTTTATGTGATGAATGTTAGGGTCCGTGACTCGGTGGGTCTCTTTTGGAGAACAAATGCACGAGTATGGAGATGCAAAAATCAAGCAGAGTTTTATTAAACCAGCTAGCTGGGGCCGACCGTCCTTCCAAGACACGCAGGTCTGGTTAGAGCGATCGACCCTGAGGCAATTTCAGGTAAAGATTATATAGGCTCCCACAACCGTTACACAAAAGCCCATGTTCATACAGCCAATAGTTTCAAAGCAAGCATTTCACAAACCAATAACAAAAAAATGTTACAACTCCCTTCAGGTGTCTCAATTGGGGAGGGATGGGTGGTATTGTGCCTAGCACGACTCTTTCCTGTTATCTTGTGTAAGCAGACCTGTCTACGTGACATGACACAGATCAGGTCAGGCTCCGGGGGGGAGGGCTGTAGCGATTGCCCCTATCTCTGGATGCCTGTGTCTCCAGTTGAGTTAATTGGTTACAAGCAGTAATTTAAACAAGTAAATTCAAGCAGTAAATTCAGACAAGCAGTATATTCCTCTTTCCCTAACAATGAAATGTACATTTGTCTGTAAATATGGGAATATATATTTAGAATACAGTAACAAATTACATTGGTTTAGGGATGTGGCAAAAGTTTTTCTCTCAGATCTATGACCCCTCCAACCATGTGTATTTGGCTGTGATTACAGTACCACACATAAGTTCCCTCCCATTGAGCAGGAATTAATTTCAATTAAACAGTTCTTGATTGTCCCCAAGATAGAAGTGCCACTACTTCACCAATAGAAATAGCTGGGCCACTCATGGTTGTTTGTTAGGTTTTACATCTCAGTAGGACCATTGATTGGTTTTCTCCCTTAGCAGCTTGTATGGTATCCTCTGATACCATGAGAACAATTCTTCCGGGAGGAGGCTTCCAGGACAATTCCAGCTGGGTTGCCCTAAGTTCTATATCTGAAGTGTGGCCTGACTTCAGCCATGGCATCTTACCTTAAAAATCTTGAAGGCATATCTCAATTCTCATTGATGAAACTCTCCATGAAACAAAGAGAAAGGAACACAAAAGGTTCAGGTGTCAGTATCCATATGTAATAGATACTAAATAGCTGGAAACCCAATCTCAAACAAACCAATCAATAAAAACAAATAAATATACAAAAAATATAAGACTAATACAACATGTTTGTTTGTTTCTCATAGTGATATGATTTAGAAAATCTAAAAATATTATTTTTGTATACTAAGAGTAAATAAGTAAATGTAGCATGAGAAATAATAAATTAATTAAATAGAATGTCACAAATGGCCAAAAGTAGAAATTAACAGTCTGCAGAATCTTGGTCCTTGGACGGGACTCCTGTATTAAACTTCTCCTATCCAGACCACAGGGACCATTGTTTAAGAGGGGGCAGAAAAGTTCTAAGAGCCAGGGAGTAAGTGCATGACTATACAGAAATGGAGTCCTATAAACTCCTGGGACCCTGCTCATATGAATCTACAGCAATGGTGTCAGCATGCACAGGACCCATGTAAACTAAAACAGACAAAAATTCAGCATAGAACTTGGGATATGGACAGCAGACCCCAATCTTAGCTGAAGAATTATTGGCAACTGATTTCTGCTGGGTGAGAAAGAGCTGATCTAAAATGAAGGACTCTAGCTAGGCTGTGTGTCATGAACAGCCTGTTTCCTCCAAGGGGCAAGGCCTACTACAGAGAATTGACAGTGGAAAGTTAGAGATGGAGAGAGGTTTTTTTTTTGTTTGTTTGTTTTGTTTTTTTTGTTTTTTTTCCTGTGCCATCTTGGACAGGAGCCAGGAAGGTGCAGGGAAGCCATGCTCATGAGAATGCAATGGCCAGGCATTTACCAACCTGGGGAAAGACTGCAGGCCCATGAGGCATGGGCAAAAGCCAGCAATGACTATGGGCAGGCTGCAGAAGTGAGAAAGGAATGGCAGGCTCTGAGCCGCAGTGCGGAGCTGGGTACCCCGTGTTCATTTCTTTGTAAATCGCTCCCCCCTCCATGCTATACTATAATAAATTCACATAAAGGTACGTTATGTGGTTTGTGTGATAGCGCCTGGAGCCAGAGACCCAGAAAGAACATGGGAGACAGGCTGACTAGACCTCAGTAGATAGAATGCACAAATTCCAGTGGGGGTGCTGTGGGAGGGTGCCCATGGGGAAGGGAGCATAAAAATGATTAAGGCTGATTGGGACTTTTTGTATAAAATACACAAAAATTCAAAAAAAATTTTTTTTTAATCTTGAAAGAGAAAAAAAAATCTGAAAAGCTTTCAAGAGCTGTTGCAATAGCTTGTGTTATTTTAAGAGTCTCTGTGAGGTATTTCCCTGAACTTTTTCCCTGATTGCTTGTTATTTGTATATAGAAAGGCTTCTGACTTTTATAGATTGATTTTGCAATCTACCACATCGCTTAAAGTGTTGATCATTTCATAAAGTTTTCTCATGGAATTTTTGAGATCTCTTATGAATAATATATGATCTGAAAATATAGCAATAATTTGATCTCTTCTTTTCTAATTATTATCCCTTCCTTCTTATGTCTTAAGGGTCTAGATAGATTTTCAAGCACTTTATTGAGAATGAGTGGGAATGCAGACAGCCTTGTCTATTTCCTGATTTAATGGGAATGCTTCAAAATGTTCTATCTTTAAAATGATGTTAGATGTCGGTTTGTTGTATAGTCTCAATTAGTTAAGGTATGTTCTCTCCAGTCTAGTTCCCTCTAGGAGTTTTATCATGAATTCATGTTGAATTTTGTCAAAGAGCTTTTCTGCATCTATTGAGATGATCATATACTTTTTGTTTTAATTCCATTTATATGGTTTCTTATTTTCATTGACATGTATATATTGAATCATCCCCTTATCACTGGAATAAAGCCTACTTGGTTGTGGTAGATACTCTTTTTGATGTGTATCTGTATGATTTATGAGTACTCTCTTGTTAGGTTTTGCATCTATATTTATTAGGGATATGAGTCTATATTTTTCTTTTTTCATTATGTCTTTCCTTGGTTTTGGTATTAGAGCAATACTGGCATCATAGAAGGAGTTTGGGAGTTTTCGTTATTTTTGAATAATTTAAGTAGTATTGGTTGTAGATCTTCTTTGAATATTTGGTATGATTCTCCTCTGAATCCATCTGTACTTAGACTTTTTTATTTTTGTTCAGGATACTGTGTGTTAATATTTTGATCTCCTTATTTGCTATGGGTCTGTTTAAGGTGTTGATCTTTTCTTGGCTTAACTTTGGTGATTTCAATGAATTTAGAAAATTACAAATCACTTTTAGATTTTCAAATTTAATATAGTATAAGTTTTTAAAGCACACCTTTATAACATTCTGTATCTTTTTGGTGTCTGTTGAGATGTTTTTCCCCTTTCATCTCTGTTGTTGTAGACCTGGATTTGCTCTCTTTTTTTTATTTTTTATTTATTTTGTTGTTGTTAACTGGACTAAGAATCTATCTCATTTACTTTTTCAAAGAACAAGCCCTTAGATTCATTGATTCATTGTATTTTTTTCATTGTTTCTATTTGTGATGGTTTGAATGAGTATGTTCCCCATAGGCTACAAGTTTTTGAGCATTTTGTCCCCTGTTGCTGGCACTGTTTTGGGAGGTCTTAGAAAGTGTGTCCATGCTGGAGGAAGCTCATCACTGGGGGCAGACTTAGAGAGTTCTTAAGCTTTTCTGGATCTCTAGTTGGGCTCTGCTTCCTGTGCTTGCTTGAGGATGTGAACATTTAGCCTCTGCTCCCATACCAGCACCATGCTTCCTCACCATGATGGACTCTTGCCCCCTTGGAACCATAAGTTATATAACTTCTTCCTCTTATAAGTTCCTTTGGTCACCATGATTTGTCATAGTGACAGAAAAGTAACTAAAGCACAATTTCAATGATATCTGCTCTGATTTTTGTTATTTCTTCTTTTCTGCTGGGTTTGGGTTTGTTTTGTTCTATTCTTACAGATAATCAAGTTCTACCATTGTCATTTATTTATGCTCTTTCTAGTTTCCTTTTTAATACAAACTTATAGAGCTATAAATTTCCATCTTAGAACTGCTTTTAATGTATCTGGGTGGATTTCTGTGCTGTATTATTATTTTCATTTAGTCCAGTATACTTCTATTTCTTATTTGATTTCTTCTTTGATTCATTCATGATTCTGGAATGTCTTTTCTTAATCTTCATGAGTTTGTGTAGTTGTTCATTTTAAGCTTTATTTCACTGTAGTCTGATAGAATTCATCAAATTATTTCATTTCTTTTTGTATTTGTTGGGGTTTGTGGTATGCCCCAGAATTTGGTCTACTTTAGAAAAACTTTCATGTGCTTCTAAGTAGAATGGTTGTTCTTTGGTGCTTGGGTTGATCATTCTGTAAAATGTCTGTTAGATTTATTTGAAGTAAGGTATCATTTAATGTGAATGTTTCTTCTTTGTCCAATTGACCTATTTATTGGAAACAGTGTGGTATTAATTTCACATACTGTTACTGAATTAGGGTTAATCTGTGTCTTGAAGTTCTGTAGTATTCTTTTTATGAAGCTGGTTGTACCAGAGTTTGGTTCATTATATGTTCATGATTTTCATGTCTTGATCAATTGTTCCCTTGATTGGAAGAAGTGACCTTCTTTATCTTTTTTGATTAATTTTAAAAAAAAATATTTTATTTACTATTTTCATGTATATGAGTGGATATTAAGTGAACCTGTGCTGTGCAGTGCCTGCAAGAGTCAGAAGAGGGCTTCTATTTCCCCTGGAACTTGAGTTACAGATGATTATTAATTGGTATGTGGGTGTTGGGAATCAAACCTGGGTCCTCTGCAAGAGCAGTCAGTGCTTTTAACCACTGGATGGAGCAATCTCTCCATTCCCCTCTCTTGATTAATTTTAATTTGATGTTTTGTTTCCCTGATGCCATTTGTTTGGAATATTTTTCCATTCATTCCCACAAAATACTGCCTATCATTAAAGGTGAGATGAATTTCTCGTAGCCAACAAAAAGATGTATTTTTTTCTTAATCCAGTCAGCTGGCCTGTGCCTTTTGACTGGGGAGTTCAGGCCATTGATATTTAAAGTTATTATAGAAAGATGAATATTAGTTCCTGTCACTGAATTTCTGTTGTGTTCCTGGTCCTATTTTATATTTCCATAATATGGCTTTATTTATCTCCTGATGTAGTTTCCAAAATCTCTACACATATTGGCCTACTCCAATCAGTAAATCATAATTTGTAAAATTTGGTGTTATTTTCCTGTCTGCCAGGTGACTGGTTCCTCTGAGGACCAGAGCTTGCTGCAGAAAATGGACCGGGGAGGGGTTTTCTGTACCATCTTTGGATGGAAGCTTTGAGCTGGTGGGTGTGGAGAGAGAGATGGCCCCTGCGCCTCACCCTCGTGCTTGTGAAAGGGGCATTCCTGACCTGGGATGAGACTGCGGGCCCAAGATGCATGGGCGAAAGTTAAGGGAGATTATGGGGGGTGGGGGCACGGGTGCATCTGAAGTGGCAGGCTCTGACCAGCAGCGCAAGGGTACTTGTCTCTGTGTAAGTTCCCCTATTTACCCACTTCCTACCCCGAGTGCATAAACCATAATAAATTCATGTAAAAATATATTATATGGTTTGTCTGATCATGCAAGACCCTGAGAGAACTCTGGAGACATTTCTTCAATATGACTTCATAGTTGAAAAGAAGTAGTAATCATCATTTCACTGAAGAAAGACTGCCAATTTATTATACTGATTAATTAATAAACTTTGTTAGAATGTCAAGTAGTTAGGCATTTTTGATCTTGGATTTCTTCAGTAATTGAATAAAATAAATAAGTAGGTCATAGTAGTTTAAGGAAAATTTCATACCAGCTAATACTTTGGTCAGCCCTGGAATAAACAAAAATAGACATGTTATTAAGTAAACTTTAAAACACGCCCACAAGGTTCAATCATAAATTACTTTCTGCTGAAATAAAGACTTCATATTTTATTTCCATTACAATACAAAGCCAAAATTTTGATAGCAAAAGAATGGCATTATAGTAAATGTTTGGAGCATCACTTTCACTGCAGAGTGTGCAATGCAGTGTTACAAGTTTAAAGATCTTAAGAATATCCAGAAAACACTTTTAGTAACTTCATGAGAAAAATATTCAAAAGAGGATTAAATATTTGCACAAAATGTGAATTAGTTGGATTTAAGGGTATTTTGAATTTAAAATTGTCAGAATGTGCTAATAAATGGAATGTGGTATAGTAAATGTTTAATAGGTCAAAGGTTATAAGGTTTTTTCCTGAACATTGATAACTGTTGGCCTGGATAAAATTAAATGAATACTGGGTACCATTAGCCTTCAAGTCCAGATTTAATAGCTGTCACCTCAGAAGTCTTGTTTCTGTGTGTCTCTTACATTCTAAGGCTAGCTTTATTAGGGAGAATGGTCATAGACAGACATCTGGGTTGGAGACTATTGAAGGGAATGAATGGTGAGAATTCTGTATAATAAAGGTGTCAACATTCTGCAATTACACATGCCTGAGATCGATGCAAGGGAACTCTGGGAAGAAAGCAAAGAGAAGATGGCATTTAGGAAAACATATGTCAATAAATGCATTATATTTTTTCTATATTATAGTCTATGTTGAACCAAGTTAGACCTTCTGTTAGATCTGAGGTAGTGGTACAAATATTAGGAAAAATTTCTCATTTTGAATATGGGCTCAAAAGGAATGTACATATATAAACAAAGAAAGTATATATAAGAATGTTGGGCTAGCTGGGCATGGTGATACATGCCTTTAGTCCCAGCACTCAGGAGGCAGAGGCAGGTGGATCTCTGTGAGTTTAAGAGCAGCCTGGTTTACATAGTGAGTTCTGGGCCAGCTGGTGCTACAGGAGACCCTGTCTCAAAAAGACCAAAAAAAAAAAAAAATGTTGGGGCTGGAGAGATGGCTCAGCATGTATGAGCTTTGACTGCTCTTGCAGAAGACTCATGTTCAAATCCAAGCACCCACATAAAGGTTAACAGTCATTGATAGCTCTAGTTCCAAAGGTTCTGATGCTCTCTTCTATCTTCCGTGGGCATTGTATGACATGGGCGCACTACACATATGCAGGCACATACACATACATTCATATAGATAAAATAAAAATTAATTAATTAATTAATTAAAAAAGAATTTATGTCAATAATGTTTATATTATCACCAGAGTAGATACCTACTAAACAAACATGAATAAATAATTAAGGAATACACAATTCAAGAAACAGTGAGAAGAAATTGAATAAGGTTTTGCTATCATAAAATATTTGATGTAATTCATAAACAAATAAGATTCTCTAGTACCTAGAAGTTCAAAAAGGTAAACCTAAATAGTAAATGAGTAAAAGAATGATATGGCTATCTAAACACACACTGTAAAGATGTGAAACTGAACTAATGATACAGAATCATCTTACAGCTATAATATTGAACTAAGTAAGGTAGTATTAAATTAGTATTTCGTGTATATAAAGCTCTTAAACGGTTAAAAAAATCTCTGCAGCATTAGAAACAAGAATGGTGATCACTTGACAGAAAGAATATTTTCTGGGATTCTGGCAGGGTTTTATTCCTTCATTTGATTGTTAGTTAAATATGTGCTGTTTTTAAACACACATAAAACTATATTTTGTAATTGTATATCTGCTTCAATGGTGTTGCACATTTATTCACAAATCCAGCATTTTTATATATAATTAAAGAGGAGTTAAAAATAAGGATTGTGTCTAATCCATGCAAAGCAAAAGGCAAAGAGTTGAAATGTATCTCTGCATAACTGATGCGATTTTTCCATGTTACCAAAGACTGGTAACTTATGTAAGAGATTTGGAGTCTGCATACAAAACAGATGCATCCCTCAACTCATTTTCAGGACAGATTCATTCTGAATTTGTTTATTTGCTTTTTGATAATCCAAGTTACTGGATGAGCTTGTGAGCCTTCTGATATGGGTGCAAGGATCCAAATTCAGCCAGTTCTCATGATAGAATAGCAAATGTTTCTAACTGCTGAACCATCTCTCTCCAACCCTGGGTCTCTCTGAATACATTTTAAAATATTTTTATTTTATGTGGATGATTGTATTGCCTGTATTGTATAAGTGCGCTCATGTCTACAATGCCTGTGGCATCAGAAGACAACATCCTATTCCTCTGGAACTGGAATTACTGACCGTTGTTAGCCACCATGTGGTGCTGGGAATTGAACCTGGGTCCTTTGCAAGAGCAACCAGTGCTCTAACCTCTGAGCCATCTCTCCAGCCCCCTCTCTGGATACTTTTTGGAAATGTAAAATAAATGGTAAAATTGAAGGCTTGCAAGGATTATTTTGAAAGCCAAGTTATTCTCCTTCCAAGTTATATCTAAAATCTGTGTTTGAGTGTTAAATTTCCAAAAATATTCTGGACATTAATAAATACAGCTAGAAGAATATTTTTACAAACGGTTATTTAGGTGTTTCTTTAATTTATTAATTTTTTAAGCACCATGGAAAGCATAGTGTATGTCCATCATTAATAATTATTTAAATGTCATGAAATATCCAATAAAACTTCTGTAGTCAATTTCCCTTTCATCTTGAATATTGCTGACTCTGTCTTTATGTAGTTTTACTATTAGTAATTGTAATTTCTAGCCATTTCCCTTTTATACATTAAATAGACTCCTTTTGGAAACTGTTCAAATTAACAAGTGAAATAATGGAATTCATAAAAAGAATATCACCAGTATTTAACTATCAGCTTAGTGTCTATGTGTGTCTATCTGTTGTTCTCTACTCTGAACTTTTTTCTAAGTTTAAGAGAAATTTTATAGATTTCAAGAATTTTCTGCAATGAATTTTGATTATATTCAGAACGGGGAGGAGTGAATTTCTACCCTCACCCTACCACCAACCATCTCCCACCCCTGACTCTGTGTCTTTTATTTGCACATGAAAAACTCCATACATCTTACAAAACACTTCTAAGTTGGATGCTGGAGAAATCATAGCTCATTAGAATGTCAGTTATCTATAATTCTTACACTCAGGTGTGCCAGCCAGAGCCTACTCCCGTTCCATATCCCAGGTTTCTTGAATGGGCTTTTCACCCTGGCCCTCGTATACATTGCTTAGGAGTGTCATAGACAGACTCCTCTTTTTCTCAGTGGTCAAAAATACTTGGTTTTCTTCATCAAAGTTAGTTGTTTGCAGTCCTTGCATGCAAGTTACACTTTGGCTGCTTCTTGTCTTCACTCAGCACAATGACCACTGTGCTGTATCAAAGTGTTCTCCAACAAGCTGATCCCCCTCAGTGTTTTATTGTGAGTCAAAGCTGAAGTTAGGCCCTCACAGCAAGGTGTACTTATCTCACAGCCCTCCAAGCTAAGATTTTCTGAGTGGCAATAGGGAGGTTTCACAGATTCACATGACAGCTTTACACCTGTAGTTTATTTTCTGAAATCTGTAGCCTTCTCATATCCCTTAATGTTGGTGAAGACTGCAGTCAGATCTTGACAGCCACTCACTGGGTGATGGTTGTGGTCAGCAACCATGGGTGCTACAGGGGCAAGTTTGTGAGTTGTCTTCCTCAGCTTTGCCCCACTGGTGCTCATGGGCAGCCAGATTCTCCCAGCTTTGGCACGCTGATGAATGTGGGCAATCATGTTGGCTCCTCCCTGACATTGGTTCCCCAGTTATTATCCCTCTTACTCATTAAGTCCTGAACGCAGAATTTTGAGATCAAAATATTTTATGGGGCTTTTGGCTACTTCAACATTCCCCCTTCTTCTGAAGGGGTAACCCTAAAATCTTTTAAGGATTAAATATAAGCTCCCAAATAATTTTGACATTTTTGGCCTTTGGAATGCAGTATGTTGCTAAGAGGCCCAAGCACAGTGTGAGTTTTAGCCAAGAAACTGGCTACTTTTCTTTCGTTTTTTTTTACCCTAACTGCCTAGCAATTTCCTAGCTCCTATTCTTATCATGCCATCTTCTGAAGGGGTTACCCAAATTTCCAATAGGGAATCTGGACACAGACTGCTCTGGCTATAGAAGCAACAAGATTCTTAATGAGATGAAGAAGCCCCAGAGTCATGATTCTGGGTCCTTGTGCTGGAGTCTATCCACACCATTTCTAGGGTTGGGCAGCCATTTTTTTTTCTTTCCATTATTTTCTTTCTTACGTTCTAGTCCTGGGTTGAGAAATTTGAGATCAACATAAAGGGGCCTATAGTCTGGTAAATATTCATCTTACATGATAACATTCCTCACATGATTCGTAAGTCGCATTCAGTCTCTTAAGAACTGGCATGCCTCGGACCGTGAGGCTGGCTGCCCAGGGCACACCTCAATCCACTGTCATCTTTTCCATCCTCAGTATTTTTTTTTCTTCCCTGGCTTTTGAGAGATATTTACTCTGTAACCCCAGGTGGACATTAAACTCATTATATAATCCATGCTGGCCTTGAATTCACAATCCTCTGTTTTCTAATACTAATAGCTGAGGCTTTGCTTTAGACTCAGTACAAGTTACATGCAAGCAAACATAAAATTGTAGTATTTCAATAATTTCAAATGGCTGTTCTATGCATTTGAAATATTTCCTTAGGCAGATGATTAAGATAATTCAGATCATTAGTACAATTCAGGGGAGGGATGAGGGACAGTCATCAGCTCTCTAGTGGCAGACCTGTAACTTTTGTTGCTTTGTTTACTGTATATCTCCTATAAGTGCAGACTTGATGCTGTTGATGTGATTTAATATAACACAGAGTGAGGGTGAGATGGGTGTGAGTGTTCTTGCCCATCTTGCTGATGAACCACTTCAGCACACCTACAGTTAAAATGAATAAGCAAATAAATAAACAGTCCCAGAGAGAGCAACAGCTAAAATAATGGGCTTTTACATTATCTCCCCTCAAATCTCACATGGAATGACGGGCCAGAATCTAGTGTTATTCTTTTAGCTCAGTATTTCAGTCAGCAAAACTAACATTCAAATTTCATTCCAGAAGGACTATAACACTGAATGGTTTAAATTCCATCAGCACTTTCAAGTATATTTGTCAAAGGGGCAAATGACTTCAGGTTAAGAGGGGTCTTCCATATTGCATGAGGATATGTGCAAGGAAATGGGGAATGGCTTCAGGAAAATGAGGGCTAAGGTATCATTTTCCAATGAGCTGTTCTTTGAATTAAATTTACTTTGCTATTCTTCATGGATCATTACACTAAACATATATTTTTAATCATATCTTTGACTAAATAATTGTAATGGAAAATATTTTGATATTATTTAAAAATCTGTATTTTCCGCAGAGAGATTTATCTATCAACATACAGATTATATTATAACTTAGTTATCTAACACAAGGCACATTTGCGCATCTTGCTTCAATTATATGGTTTTACCAAATTCTTTAGTTTCAATGTATTCTCCAATGGAATGGCCTCATTTATTGGGGATTTCCTGCATGCCTTCTGTTCTCTTGTCTGGGTGTACTTTATCTGCACCAAAAAGAGATGTGTTTTTAAACAAGATCATGAAGGGTTAGCTTTTTTAAGTATATGTTATTTTATTAAATGTTATTGACTTGATTGAAACTGGCAAAAGTGTTCATGATTAGTGCTGTAGCCATGAGTAGTAACTGTAGGAAAACACACAGATGTCAGTGAAATAGAACATTGCCATGGGAACAAAGGATGCCACAGCAGTTACTTAAAGCACCTCAGGATGTGAACCCTTTTCAAAGTATACGTCTTCACAGAAACAGAGAACAAACACACATCCAAAGTTCATACAAGATTCTGAAAGTGGCATTGTGAACAGGTAGCAGCCTATAAAACCAGTTCTATCCAACAGGGTCTGAGGTTTCCAATTAGACAAGAGTAATGCCCTTAATGACATTGTGCTTCACAACAGCTCACATTAAGCTCAGTCTCTGGACAACACTGCTTGGTAATATTTATATTGATGAGATTCACAAAAATCAGCACTAATTCTCACCATCACTGAAGAAAAGCTATGGTATAGATCTCCCAGGGCTTTAATCTAGTTCATCAGTGCGGTTTACAGGGAAAAAATCATAAAAACTATTATTAGTCACACTGTCAATTCATTAAAAATTAACTGAATAGTTCCTAGCCTTCTCTTCTGACTGCCAACTTAGAAAACAGTTCATAATTATTACAATTGTTATAATACCCATCTTGAGAATTCAAGAGTGACCCACTCTCTTGCTTCTGTTGTATGATGTATTAGTAAAGTCATGATCTATTAACACTGAATCACAAACCCAAGTTGAACTGCATGGATTTCTAGTATCAGCTGGTGGGGATAGCGAGCTTTCAGAATAAAGTCACAGGACATGGAGCTTGGAGTCCACAGATGCTGACACTGCTGATGTGACACTGCTCTATGTAAGATACAGAACTTTCAGTATATAGTCAGTCAATAAGTTTGCAACTTTCTCCCTGTCCTTCATGGCACATTTGTATGTCATGAGAGAAGAATGTGCCTGGCATTTGACTACTCCCATTCTTCCCATTCTAAGAGCTGCCATTTTTTTAAGCTGCTTCTTTTTTTTTTGAATGTTTCCTCATGTTCTGTTTGTTCTGCACTTCAATCAGAACAGAAATAAAGCTGTTTTTCACTTCCTTCTCAAGCTCCAGTTCATCTCTCAGGGCCAGCTGCTGCACCAGCTCCTCCAAGTTCTCCTTAACAGCTGTCTCAGTTTCTTCGAGGAGTTCGTTTAGTTCTAATGCTGGAAGCCTTCCCACTGTCTCTTCATAGCTGCTCACGCTAGACCTCTTAAGAGTTCGGATCTCTTGGGTGAGCACTGACAGTGGGTCAGATTGCGTTGGGTTTCATGGTCTTCAGGGTTTAGCGACTCCCGCATCATTTCTTCAGTAACCTGGTCTGCGGTGAGCAGAGTCTCCTTGTTGACTCAGGAGACTGTGATCGAATGTGTATCCAACTGCTCCCTCAGCTGTTCCTCATATGCGGTGTTAAAGGGCAAGCTATCACTCATCCTCTTCTCTGAGAGGTTCAGTGTAAGCAAATGCAGGGTCCCTGTACGAGATAACTTCCAGTCTACAGGCATTACATGTCCATAATTATCCATCAGGACATTCCAAATCTCGTCCCTCTTCAGGAGTCTGTTTGCTGATGGGCCTCAGGGCCCCTCGAGGCGCTGCAGAGGCGCAGAGGGGCGGCAGGACAGGCTCAGCTTCTCCTCCAGGTCGGAGGCCAGCTGGGCCACGTGAACCCTCGCTTTGGGCCCCTGGGCTCATTCCTCTGACCCCCGGGCACAGTACGAAGTATTTCATTGGTTTTAAATAGCAAAGGTAAAAAAAAAAAAAAAAAAAAAAAAAAAAAAAAAAAGGGTTTCAAGGCTAGGAAGATGGTTCAATGGTTAAGAATAATTGCTGCTCTTGCAGAGGAACAGAGTTCACATCCCAGCACCCACACAGAGCAGCTTCAAAGCATAAGTAAATCCAGCTCTGGGGGACCTGATTCATCTGACTTCCCCTGTCATCTGCACCATCGTTCACACAACACACACATATATAAATAATTAAAAATAAAATCTTTAGAAAAATATAAAAGCTCAAAAGACAGGTGTCTGTTATTCTAATCTAATTGTATGAACATTCCCTACTTCTTGCTTTAGACACATATCATTTTACTGTATTTCTTCAAATTGTTCAATATCTTTGCAGACTACTTCCCTGTGCTAGGTCTGGAACATGCTCCAGAAGTGAATTCCCAAACAACAGGTCCTTTCAGACAGAAGGAATCATGACCTTCCAGAAAAAAAGGAGTAAAGCAGCATGTTTTACTAAAATTATTAGCACTGGGGCACAAATTTCAGTACATCAACATTTAGGAGATTCTGCCTATCATATTAGTTACAAGCTCTGGCTGAGGATAATTATACACATGGGACTCAGATGATCATCTAAAGACAATAGGCCAAGCTGATAATTGAGGTGAATACTTTGTGTAATAAAACAAATTTATTTAAGGGACTTGATTACCCATATTCATTATCTGCGTGATATCAAGTGCTCTACTTTCAATTCTTCCTTAACTAATGAGAATATAGTTTTAACTAATTAATTAGGATGCTGAAATAATTCTTACAGAATTTATGACTTTTTGATGTGTTGGGTTTATATAATTTTTATCTTTGTTATAACAAATGATTTTAGCATCCTTAAATATATTAATATATATGACTGTGATATTTTGAAGCATTAACCTATGCTTTTCTCTCTTATTTTCCCTGAGTTTTGCTTCTTCTTTCACTTTATATGAAATGTAGGAAACACCCAGATCAACAAATAGTCAAAAAGAATTCTTGTTGGTTTCTCAGGTCCTACATTCCTAAAGGTTTTAATGCAATAATAAAGAATTGGGAGTAATACAATTATATACCAATTGGCTAATAGTAGAAGATAAGGATTAGGTTTTAGGATGCCTTTAAATCTAGAGAAAAGTGGTAAAAGCAAAATATTGCTGGTTTGTAGAGGGAGAAATAGTGACAGGTAGAATAATGCCTTGCATGATGCAATGAATAGATTGTGTGAATTTGCCTACTACATATGTCAAAATGTTCTTTGTGTATGTAATTTTGGTGTGGATCTTGAGGTGAGCTATCTCAGCTTATCTGAGAAAGCCCATGAAATTGTAATGATTAATAAAAGTAAGAGAGAGTGAGCAACAGTCAGGGTGATGCAGTGTGATGTGATGATGTGGTGTGGTGAGTTGTTTGAAGTGACTATGTGGCTTCTATGATGATGTGATGAGATGTGATAATGAAAGGTCATATAATGATGTGATGTGATGAACAATGTGATATAAGGATGAGGTATGACAAGATGATGTGGTGACTTGAAGATGTGGTGTTAGATGATGATGTGGTAGGAAGTAACAATTATGTGATATGAAATGACAATGAGGAATGAGGTGAAAATCTGGTACGATGTCATGATGTGGTATGAGGTAATGATATTGTGTGATGTGATGCTGTGGTGTAAGGTAATGATATTGTGTGAGCTGATGATGTGATATGAGGGAATGATGTGGTAAGAAGTAATGATGTGGTGTGATGTAATGATATGGCATGATGTGATGATGTGTGTAAGTTAAGGATGTAACATGATGTGTCAGTGAAGGGTGAGGTAATGATATGTTGTGAGCTAATGGTTTGGAATGAAGTAATGATGTGCTGAGGTGACGTTATGCAATGTGATGATTGACATGGTGCAGGGTAATGGCATGCTATGATGTGATAGTGTTGTGTGATATGATACTGTGTAGTAATGATAATGTGGTGTGATGTGATGGTGTAGTATGGTAGGATGGGTTGATAAGATGTGATGATATGTTATGATGTTACCATATGTGATAGGATTGTAAAGTGTATTGGTATGGTATGGTATGACATGATGGTGTAGTGCTATGGGAAGTTATGGGGTGACTAGATGATGTGGTATGATGTGATGATGTTGTAAAATGCATTTGTGTGATAAGACGCAATGGTGTGAAGCAATGGGATGGTGTGGTGTTATGAGATTGAGTGGTATAATGTGATGACGTGATGTGATGAGATAATGTGGTGAGTTTGGATGGTGTGGGTTGATAACCCATCCCATAATGGCTGGCTTTGAAGAAGAACAAATCCACCAGCCATCAAAGATCATGGGTAGCATTAGAACTTGAATAAAACAGGAATGAATTCACCTTTTGTTCCAGGAGAAAGAACTGTTACCTCTGTCCATCTTGTTTCAAGCCCAATGGGATTAATTTTGGACTGGTGACCCTTAGAACTCAAGATATTACATTTATATTATTTAAAAGAAATTTTATCTAATTTTTTTCAATTTTCATACAATAGTTTGATGTTATTTAGATTTCCTCCCTTTTTCACACTGTCCCTTCAGTGCCCCTCACCCAATTCAGTGTACTCTCACATATATAAAACACAGCCTATAGACTCTGATTTGTGTTCCCCAATGTCCTTCAATGTGGCTCCATTCACTGGGCCCACCAAGAGTCCCATTTCTTTAAGACATTGTCTTTCCCAATTCCAGTAGTCATCAAACAAAAGTTCTTTAGTTTGGGTTCAGATTTCTTACCCACTTCTCCATTTCTATGCTGGGATTTTTTTCCAGTTTGAGCTTGCATAAGACTCTGTATGCTGTAACCATTGTTGTGAGTTCATATGAGTAACTGACCAGCTGTCTGGAGAACTCCGTTGTTTTGTGGTCATCAACCCCTCTGGCTTTTACAATCTCATCATCTCCTCTTCTGAAATGATCCCTAAGCCATGGGAGTCAGAGGTTTGAAATAGGTGAGTGCTCTGTGGCCTCTTATTCTCTGCACATTGGCCAATTGTGGGTTTCTGATCTGCTGCATAACATTTGTGTTAGTTGAAGACACTGAGTAGAGTGAAAACTGAAACAGACATAAAAGGAGTATCAATAGGTGGCCATAGAACAAAATGGATCAGTCTGTGGAGCTCTAGGAAAGGGAGGATATAAGTGCAACCACAGAAAGATTCCCTTAGCCACACCATGGCACACAATCAAGACTGAGTTCTTGAGTCTGAGAGGTGACAGAAGTCTGAAATGAGATGATCCAGTTTGGCTGGAGGTAAAGGGAGAGCCAAATATAAGTCAGATGAGGAAAACTTAGCTACTTTGCAGAACACATGATCGCAAGTTGGATTTGATATATCTTACCGTTAAAAAATTGTTAGGACAGTCTAACTTTTATTTTATTCACAGAAAACAGAAACCCTGGAAACGTTGCCTATGTTGGCTATTTCTAGTTCTCTTCTTTGCTACCAAGTCTCAAATTGTTCACATCACATTCATTAATAAGCACCATAAACAAAATGATCTATAGTTCAGTCAAATGTTTTATTTAAATTATTTTTAATAATTTTAAATTATTTTAAGAGATATGATATTACATAGTCTAGGCTGGTTTATAATTCCTTTTTTGGCCAGAATGGACTTGAATACTTGATATTCCTGCCTCAACCTCTCAAATATGATAAGATTATAGGCATGTACCACCATATCAAGCTGAAAAATTTTAAAACCTAAAAAATACACCGTCCTTATTTATATTTTAGTGGACTCTCAGTAAAATGTTGATGGCACACTTGTGCCACGTATATACGTACATATATGCAATCTAATTCACAATATCACAGATTCAAGATATTTACAAACATGAAAAACAAAGCACATGAGAACGTATTCAGGAGGGATTTCATGAACATTTTTTAAAAATCCTAAATTTATCACCAATCTAAAAAGTGTAAAGATTTAAGTGAGAAAACACATTTTAGAACTATATGTCTATACATACATGTTACATGTTGCAATATCAGGGGTCCTCAGGGATCAGGGGTGAGGCGACAGAGTCAGTTGGATGACATGCAGACACCGGAGACCAGGTTCTGTGACGCAGATCTAAAGTTTATTAGGAAGTGTAGCAGGCTTTATAGAAAATAGGTACCAATCACCGGGCTCCACAAGTGCCACCATAGCCAGTCACCTTAGAGGTGGGGCCAACTGTCACTGAGACCTCACCAAGAGGGACTGGGCAGGCTTTCTACAGTGAGAGCAAAGAAATAGGAAATTCACTGAATGGGGCAACATGGGGCAAGGGTCAGGCCACCTTGGAGTATGCTGACAAGGCTTGAGCTGATGATCCTGTGGGTTCATCGTGCCTTTATCAAGGCCACCAAGTAAATCCCTAAGCTGGGATTCTCCTCATCTCCCCCTTCCTTTTGTACTTGAGCCTAGCAGACCTCAAGTAGTAGGGCCTGAGTATGGCTTACTCTAAAAACCAGGTTATAGAGGCACTTAAACACTATTAAAACAGTACGAAAGCAGCAAACAGGATAGCTCATGTGATTAAGTTAGTGGGGGAGAAAAAGGCTTGAAATACATTATATATTTGTTCCCATAGATCTTTTGCCACTATTGTAGATACGTGGGTGTTATTAAGCCTGATGATGTCCCTAGTCAGTTGTGCTGTAAAATTCAAGAAGTTATCCCAAATGGTAAGCAGATGCTGTCTGAGGCGCTCCCGCACCTGGGTGTGATTTTTAACATTATGGGTTGTTACACAAATTGCAGGGTAGCTCTGGTCACACTTGGAGACTCATGGTATCCCAGAGCAAACTTACTTCTTCTGCTAATAAGTCAGATTGCTGTTGTCGATTCATTATTACCCCCCTGAGCATACCATAGAAAGCATTTTGGGTTTGAAAGGCTGTGGCTGACTGCATGGCCAGTGAATGAACTGTAGCTGCCATGTGGACTGATTGTGTCATGCTAACAGAAGTGACAGCGGAGGCTAGGGATGTGATAATGGCTGTTACAATGACCACAACCATCCTAATTTCTCTTTTGAATCAGAGGGTAATTTGGAGGGCTTGTAGCCTTTGCCAATCAGTAGTGTTCACAGGGATCCAGAGTAGTGGGGTTTGCCTTACCAACAGGACATATATATTCCATCCCTGCCAGTAGTTGATGAGATGCCAAGATGAGTGCACTGCCCAGAGTATTTCTGTCCGTGCCTGAGAATTGGCAGTAATTACGGCACACTTCAGTAAAAACAGAGTCGCAGCCCCTGGTTCCCAGTCGGGGGCCATAGCCTAAGTCTGGTTGACTGAGTTTTTAATGTCCCCCCCAAGTCACTGGATGGGCCAGTCACAGGGCTCGCCATCATCTAGAGCGTACTGGTCCCCCTCCACTTGGATGGTCATCAATAGTTAGCTTCTCCATCTGTTCGGTTGGCAGGTCGGTCTGTGTCAGGGGCAGGTCAGACATTGCAGGCTAGTATCCACCCTGGGGTCTTGGAATTTTCTGGGAAGACACAAGGAAATACTCAACCCTGGGTTAGTAGCAGGTGTGGTCTCTTACAGTGGCCAGAAAGAGGGTCCTTCCAATGGACCAGGGGGAGAGGTGTTGGGGCTGAAAAGGAGCCCCCATGTTTAAAGGCCAGGGAGAGGGCCTGGTCATCAAAAGTTAAGAAATCTAGGGTGAACATGGCTCCTGTTAAGGCTTCATGTGGGGTTTTTACTTGTGGGGTTTTTGCTCCCCCTCCTTTTTATAGTTGAGCTTTGAGGGTACAGTGGGACTTCTTGATAATTCCCTGGCCCTGGGGATTGTGTGGGATGATAGTAATATGTTTGATATGCCAGGAGGAGCAGAAGTTGGCAAAGGTGGCACTGGCATAGCACGGCCCATTATCAGTCTTTATTTGCCATGGGACTCCCATAACCAACGTGGCCTGTTTAAGGCCTAGGATGGCATGTTTAGCCTTTTCTTTGGATAGGGCTGCAGCATACTGAAGACCAAAGCATGTGTCTATGATGTGGTGGATGTATTTAAGCCATCCTTAGGAAGGGACATGGGTGATGTCCATTTGCCAAAGAGAGTTAGGAATGAGGCCCCTTGGGAGAGTACCATTGGGCTGGAGTGGACCAAGTGGGAGCAACAGTGCACATGACGTACAGGTGTGCACTAAATGTTTACAGGTGACTTTGGGGAGGTCAGGGAAAGGGTGATGGAGTGCCCCCACAGATGAATGAAACTTTGTGTGTGTGAATCAACATAATGGAATGATAGGCCAAGGCATTGCCCTTTGCCAGGGCCCCCGGTAAGCCCATATGGGAGCAGAGGTGTTGGATATACCATGGATGTTGTCTATTCTCTAAAACTTTTTGGAGGGAGAGTAGGATCTGCTCCAGTGGGAGTCAAGGAGGCACGATATATGGCAAAAGGCAAGATGGCCAGGAGCCCCCCCACCTGGACAGATCCAGTAAAAGTAAAAGTTTTAACAAGGGGCACAGGTTTGGAAGAGTCTTGGACTACTACACCATACCTAGACCTATTGGCATCAGTAAATACCGAAGGAGCATGGGGGAGAGACTTCTTTTGTGGGAAGGCATGAACAGGGAAAATAAGGGGTAGCTGATGGAGGTTTTGGAGAATCTTGAGTGGAGGTTAGTGGTTATCATACTTTCCCATATAGGTTTGTAAAAGGGTTTGGTATGTGGGATCCTCAGCAAACAAAGTATCTAGTAAGGCCTTAGTTAAGGGTAGAATAAGGAAGTCTGGCTTTTTTCCATAAGTCTGTATGGAGGTGTGGACCAATTTTAGGGCAAGGTGGCACCAGGCTTCACGCACAGGGCTGATCTTATGCACTGTGCTCCAGGCCACATGTACCCACATGACTATGCCCTGTTCCTAATAGAGAACTCCCACATGAGTGTTTTAGGAGGGGATGACTATAGCTAATTCTTTGGCAGGATTAATCCTGCATAGGAAAGCTTGTTGGAGTTCGGCATTGAACTGGGCGATGACATGTCTTGCCTCTGGGGTGAGGTCCCAAAACCTAGTAGGTGAAGGGTCACCATTAAGGAGAGTGAATAATGGTAGCAGCTGGGCAGAAGTGAGAGAAAGAAAGTTGTGTACCCAGTTAATATTTCCACAAACTGTTTGGAGCTCAGAAAGGGTTAAATGATTGGGGACGGAGTGGGTAGGGGCCATAGGCTTAATGTCAGAGGCAAGGATGTCTCCAAGGAAGGTGAAGGGTCACAGCTGCTGAACTTTATCAGGTGCCATGGACAGGCCCAGGGCTCTTAGGTTATGTAGTAATTGTTTAAAAAGGGTCTGAAGAAGTTCAGGATCAGGATGGGCCAAGAGGATTTCATCCATGTAATGGATGAACATCTCACTGTCCTGCAGGGGTTGGCATGCATGAACCACAAAATTCTGACACATAGTGGGGCTATTTTTCATACCCTGTGGCAAAAGTTTCCAGTGATAGCACTGGACAGGTGCGGCATGGTTAATAGCCAGAACTGAAAATGTGAAAAACTCCTGATCCTCTAGGTGCAACGGCATAGAGTAAAAGCAGTTTTTATAATGAGGATCATGACTGCAAAGTTATGGAGCACAGCAGAGAGGTGTGGCAAGCTGGGTTGCAAAGCCCCCAAATCCTTCATTTGAGCATTAATTGCTCAGAGGTTGTGTAACAGCCCCCATATGGCCCGCAGGAGCCACGTTCGCCACTGTGCTGGTCTCTGGCAACATCTGGTCCTCCAGCGTGGCAGGCAGCCACAGCCACTGCAAGAGTGGCAGGTTGGGCCCTGGCCGTTCCTACATCTTGACAAGCAAGAATCCAGTCAGATATTTCCTGATGCCTGGTGGGGCCTATTGCCATTCGGCATTCAGTGGAGCAGCCTTCATACACCAAGATCTTGAGCAGGACTGCTGCAGCTCCCTGATGGCTAGTTTTTCTATTAACACTCTGCTGACATCTGTCTGCAAATCTGAAAAAGGCTAGTCCGGTTTTAGTACAAGCTTGATGAGTTTAGTATCATTGCATACCAGCATGCTCTGGAAGGCTTGTAGAGCACAGAGGCATACTTGCTCAAAATAGCAAGCAGGTCCCTGGGCCTGTTGGAGGGGGGGGTTGTTCTCAGCGTGAACTCTTCCCACTAGAGCATCAAAATTTAAACCCACAATGTTGGCTTGCCTATTGCAATCCACCTGCTTCTCACACTCATCCAGGTAAGTGGCCTTCCATAAGAGGAAGTGCCCTAATGGTAGGCAGCCACGAGAAATCTGTTGCCATTTGTAAGGGGTATTTACTGCATGACTGATTGTATCCAGGAGCTGATTAAACCAGGGAGACTGAACACCGTCCTCAAGGGCTGCCTTTCATAGTTTTTGTAGAGTATCATGGGAGTGGGGGCTCCAGGCATTTGGGTTTTGTTGACCCTGAATTGTGGTGACTGGGAAGAGTTGGCGCACAGCTGCCCCGACCTCCAGTAAAAAATGGGTTGGGAGCTTCCATTCCTCTTTCCATCAGTCAAAAATCTCCTTAGGGGGGTGTAATCTTCAGAGCAGGGACACAAGGGGCTATAGAAGGGGGCGAATATTTGGGAAGGGAGGGATAGAGAGGCTCCACTATTAACTGATGCAGTCGGAGCCAGTGTTTTTCCTTTGTCTATAGTCAGGCCTAGAGGTTCCTTTGTTCATGTGGCATAACCTTAAGAACTTCCTGGTCACTGCCATGTTACCCCCCCATCCCCCACCCCCGCCCAAGTCCTTGGTTCAGTCTATCTCTTTGTGCAAGAGGGCGGGGTAAGGTCCCACCCGCTTCCCCTTGGCCCCCATGTGGGAATCTAACTCTTTTAACTCTATCTTGCCATAATCACTAGAGTCAGGAGGGACCCCTCGCTGTGAGGTCAGGATAGCAGTGACTATAGGGAAGAAGGTGGCATTAAAGGAGTGGCCCTCTCGGACCTCAGCCCTGTGGGTGGCATAGATGATCCAGACCCAGACATTGGGGTCCCAGGCATGACTTGCCAATACCCAGGGGGCTACAGTAAGGACCTCTTGGAGCACATGCCCCACCTGTACAGTTGAAACTTTTACATGCCTCTGGAGGAGGAGAGCTTTCAGAGCCCCCACCTGAGGCTGCTGCAAGGTGGATGGAAGTCCCCCCATACTGGAGAGCACTCACCCTGCCAGGCGTGCTGATTCAGGGAGCACCACGCTCGGCACCAGGTGTTGCAATATCGGGGTCCTGGGGGATGGGGGGGTAGGCGGTGAGGCGATGGCATCAGTCAGACGACATGCAAACACCAGACACCAGGTTCTGTGAGGCAGATCTAAAGTTTATTAGGAAGTGTAGCAAGCTTTATAGGGAATAGGTGCCAATCACCAGGCTCCTCAAGTACCACCATAGTCAGTTACCTTAAAGGTTAGGCCAACCATCACTGAGACCTCACGAAGAGGTACTGGGCAGGCTTTGTACAGTGAGACCAAAGAAATGGGGAATTCACTGGGTGGGGCAACATGGGACAAGTGTCAGGCCACCTTTTAGTGTGCTCACAAGGCTTGAGCTGATGATCCTGTGGGTTCCTCGTGCCTTTATCAAGGCCACCAAGTAAATCCCTAAGCTGGGACTCTCCTCATTTCCCCCTTCCTACCAAGACCACCAAATAAATCCCCAAGCCAGGACTACCCTCAGTTATATATTCCACTGGATACATTTTTTTTTAGAACAAGCATTTCATTGCAGCTTTAACATACTCATTAACAGTTTCCAGAACAAAGATATATCTCTTTCAAAAGTGTCTATAAAATTTTTAGGATTGCTGTTGAATTAATACAGTTATACAATATTGAACTCAGTATAAGCCCTCTAAGGCATAAAATTGAATGAGTTTTTAACCTTTCAAAAAGATCTCTACTTCATTTTAAAATATACTCTTTCTTACAGAAAGACTCATTGTTTTTGCTCATAACACTAAGATGTTGGCGCATGTATCTCTAATCTGTATCTATCTGATAATTACTAGTCATAATCAGTTGAGTTCTGATCCTCGGCATCTGTGTATGTATAAAAAGTCATTGGGTAGATTTCAATGGTAATGTTTATCACCTCTACTAATTAACAAGAAGTAACTTTTTATGTTTCCTCCTCAAATATAATTCATTTTTAATAATTTGTTAATTTTTTGTGTGTATTTGTATCACACAGAACATCCCAAACCATCTTATTGTACTGTACACCCTCTTCCCATATGACATCCTCCCATAGCCTCCCTCCCCCCACTAGAGCCCTTATACTATGTTATCCCTGCAATTGTCCACTGTGATGTCATCACCCCTAGCTGTTCCCCACTACTTGTCCATCTGGTGAATCTAGTCAGCCTATCTAGATCTTTGTTTTAGAAAGGTCAACTGTTCTTCATCTAACATCAATTGATTGTCAGTATTTCTTTAGATAAAATTGGGGTCTGCTGTTCAATTTCCCAGTACTATGCTGGGTTATTATCTGGGAGTCCCTTGGGCCACCCTGGCCAACAACTCAAAAGAAGGTATCTCCTACCTGGCATTGTTGCTTGTTATGCAGCCTTTAGCTATACATATGGACTCTTAAAAAATTATAGTGGCCCCTTTAATCTTTGGTTATACTTTCCATTTGGGGGCTTAAGGTCATACGGTTGGCCCAGATAAATCAATTTATTTTTACTCTGAAGGCTTTTGAGGATCTGTTCCTCAGGGGTCAAATGGGCTTGGGAGGAGACCCAAGCTCCTTTATTTTACCAGTTCTGCCTATGTGAAGATAAGTCAAAGGTCCTGCTCGACCATGGTTGGCTTCACTGGGAAGCATGGAGGAAATGATTCCTATGTGTTGACCCTTCTATTTTTATGCTGGACACTGGTTCAAGTCTATCTCATGGGGTCTCCGTGTCCTCCTTGATCAAGAGGACAGGTGACCCACCACAATTACAGGGCATTTTGAGAGATGATCACAGTCCTCTGGAACTAGTCAACCTAGGAGGCAAGGAGCAGCAACTGCCCTTTATGTCCCTCTGACCAAATTAGTATAGGCCTCAAAATATGTCTGTTAAACATCTAAGAAGATTAGTTCCACCAGTCTGTTGCTTTTAATTACTGTGTGCCATGTAGATAAATCTTGGACAAAGACCAGTTGTTCTCAGATAAACCTTGCTTAGACATATATTTCTTGATCTGGTATCTATTATTTATCAGTAGGTTGTAGAAGTATTATGGTTCCCTCTGGTTTTCATAACTAGCTAGGCATTATTTATCTCTCACATTGTCTAAACCCTTCATCATGGTTTCCCCAATTAAGGTGCCCCCATTTTCACCCCTTTCTCCCTTAATAATACCCTTCTCCTATGGTCCTACCTCTCTTGAGCTCCTTATTTCCCTTTATACCCTAGGTTCCTTGTATACACTTCCCAATTTTTATCCACATCTCCCTTATTAAGGTCTGTTTCCTACTGTTCTTCTCTTTCAGGTTCTTTCTTTTCCTTTACCTCTCTGGTTCCTTTCCATTATGCTGGTTCCTGTAGTTATGTCAAGAAACATACTCACTTGTCAGGATTTGGTTCTAGGATCCACATGTGAGGGTGAATAAATGTTGATTTCTTTCTTAGTCTGTGTTACTTCACTTAGTATAACAGTTTCTAGTTCCATCCATTTACCTGCAAATTTCATGATTTCATCTTTCTTTACTGCTGAGAAAAAACTCCATCATATAAATGAACCACATTTTCATTATCCACTCATCAATTGAGGGACACTTAGGTTGCTTCCATACATGGATGTACAAGTGTCTCTGCAATAGGATGAGTCCTTTGGGTATATGCCAAGGAGTGGTATATAACTGGGTCAAATGGTAGGCTCATTTGTAGTTTTTTAAGAGTTCTCCACACTGCTTTCCACAGGGATTGAACAAGTTTGCAGCCCCACCAGCAGTGGATGAGTGTTTCCCCTTTCTCCACATCCTCTCCAACATTTGGTATCATTTGTTCTCTTAATCTTTGCCAGTCTGACTATGGTAAGATGAAATCTTAAAGTAGTTTCAATTTGCATTTCCCTAATTTCTGGTGATGTTGAACATCTTTTAAGATGTTTCTTAGCCATCTTTATTTCTTCTTTTGAGAACTCTCTGTTCAGCTCCATAGCCCATCTTTTAATTGGGTTACTTCTTGTCTCGATTCTCTATTTTTTTTAGTTCATTATATATTCTGGATGTTAAAATCCTCTGTCAGATGTGTTGCAGGTGAAGATTTTTTCCCATTCTGTGGGTTTTCTTGTCACTTCCCTGGTTGCCTTCTTTAATGTACAGAGCTTTTTAGTTTAATGAGGTCCAGTTTGTTGATTATTGACCTTGTTTCCTGAGGAGTTAATGTCCCTTTAGAAAATATTTTCTTTCACCCATATCTTGTAAGTTTTTGCCAATCTTTACTTCTAACAGTTTCAGAGTTTCAGGCTTTACATTGAAGTCTTTGGTCCATTTGGAATTGACTTTTGGGAGAGATGAAAGATAGTGCTTTAGTTTCACTCTTCTACAGGTGGAGATCCAATTTTGCCAGCAACATTTGCTGAACATGCTGTCTTTCCTCCAGTGAATATTCTTGTCCACTTTGTCCAATATCAGGTGGCTGAAATTGCATTACTCATATTTGGGTCTTCAATTTTGTTCCATTGATCTATGGGTCTATTTTTGTGCCAGTATCCTGTTGCTTTAATTATTATAGCTCTGTAATACAGCTTAAAATCTAATGTAATACAGCTTAAAATAGTAATCCCCGGCATTTCTCTTAGTGTTCAGTGATGCTTGCCTATCCAAGGTTTTTTGTGCCTCCATGTGACTCTTAGGATGTTTTTTTTCCAATTCTTTCAAAATTCCATAGGGATTTTGATTGGCATTGCATTGAATTTATAAATGACTTTTGGTAGGGTGGTCATTTTCACAATATTAATTCTTCCGATCTGTGAGCATGGGAGGTCCTTCCATCTTCTGATGTCTTCCTCAATGCCTTTCTTCAAAGATTTAAAAATTTCAATGGAGTGGTCTTTAATGTCCTTAGTCAGGTTTATTTCAAGATATCTTTTTTGCGACTATTTTGAAGGGGAGTGTTTCCATGTACTCTTTCTCTGATTGCTTGTTATTGGTACATAGAAAGGCTACAGACTTTTGTAGGTTAATTTTGTAACCTGTCACTTGACTGAACTTGTTAATAATTTCTAGGAGTTTTCTCATGGAATTTTTAGCATCTCTTAGATACAATATCATATCATCTGCAAAAAGTGCTGATTTGACCTCTTCTTTTCCAATTACTACTTTTTAATTTCCTGTTCTTCTCTTATTGCTCTTGCAATAGTTTCAAGCACTATGTTAAAGAGAAGTGGAGATAGTGGACAGCCTTGTCTGGTTCCTGATTTCAATAGGAATGCTTTTTCTCCATTTAGAATGATGCTGCCTGTGGGTTTGTTATATTTGGCTTTAATTATGTTGAGGTATGTTCCCTCCAGTCCAATTGCCTCTAGGACTTTGAACATAAATGCATGTTGAATTTTGTCAAAGGCCATCTCTGCATCTACTGAGATGGCCATGTGTTCTTGTCTTAGCGCCCATTTATATGATTTTTGATGTTTATTGACTTATGTATATTGAACCATCCCTGCATCTCTGGGATAAAGCTGACTTGATCAGGGTGGATGATGTTTTTGATATGTGTCTGTATGTGGTTTGCAAGAATCTTGTGAATTTTAACATCTATGTTCATTAAGGATATGGATCTATAGTTTTCTTTTTTGGTTATAGCTTTATCTGGCTTTGGTATTAGAGTGATGCTGGCTTCATAGAAGGAATTTGGAAGTTCTCCCTCCATTTCTATTTTTATTTTAGGTGGTATTGGATATAGATCTTCTTTAAATGGCCAATAGAATTCCACTGTAAATCCATCAGTTCCTGGGCTTTTTTTAGTTGGGAGGTTTTGTATTATACTTTAAATTTCTTTTTGTGTTATGGGTCTATTTAAGCTGTTAATATCTTCTTGGTTTAGTCTTGGTAGTTCTCATGCATGCCTTTAGATATCCATCCATTTCTTATTCATCCATTTAGTCACATATAGGTTTTTAAAGTATTCACTTATAATATTTTGTATCTCCTTGGTGTCTGTTGTGATGTTTCCCCTTTAATCTCTGACTTTGTTGATTTGGAGGTGCTTTTCTTTCTTTTGGTTAACTGAGTTAACTGTCTGTGAATCTTGTTTATCTTTTCAAAGAACCAACTCTTGGATTCGTTGATTCTTTGTTTTGTTTTCCTTGTTTCAATTTCGTTAATTTCTGCCCTGAATTTTTGTTATTTCTTCTTGTCTGATGGGTTTGGGTTTCATTTGTTGTTAGTTTTCAAGTATCTTGAATTGCAATGTTAAGTCATTTATTTGTGTTCTTTCTGATTTTTTGATGTAGGCACTTAGAGCTATAAACTTCCATCTAAGGACAACTTTCAGTGTGTCCCAGAGCTTTTGTTGTGCTCTTTGTCCTTTTCATTTAGTTCCAGGAATACCTTCATTTCTTTCTTAATTTCTCTTTTGACCCATTCATCATTCAGGAGTGTGCTGTTTAATCTCCATGTGTTCATGTGGTGACTAGCAGTTCTTCTGGTGTTGATTTTAAGCTTTATTGCATTGTGGTCTGATAGAATGCATGGAATTATTTCAATCTTTTTGTATTTGTTGAAGTTTTCTGTGCCCCAATTTTGGAGAAGTTTCCATGGGGTGCTGAAGAGAAAGTATGTCCTTTGGTGCTTGAGTGTAATACTCAGCAGATGTCTGTTAAGTACATTTGATATATTTTATTGTTTAATTCAGATGTCTCTCTGTTAAATATCTGCACTGTTGACCTATCTAATGGAGACAGTGGGGTGTTGAAATCCTCTACTACTAATGAGTTTGGATTAATCTGGGTCTTAAAGTCCTGTAGTATTGTTTTTTTGAAGTTGGGTGCACCAGAGTTTGGTGGATATATGTTCATGATTGTAATATCTTCATGGTTTATTGTTCCTTTGATCAGAATGAAGTGGCCCTCTTTAACTCTTCTAATTAGTTTTAGTTTAAAGTCTATTTTTTCAGATATTAGAGGTGCAATGCCTGCTTTTTTCTTATTACCACTCACTTGGTATATTTTTTCCATCCTTTCTCTTTAAGATAGTGCCTGTCCTTGAAAGTGAGATCAGTTTCTTGCAGACAACAAAAAGATGGGATTTTTTCTTAATCCATTCACCTAGTTTGTGTCTTTTGACTGGGGAGTTCAGTCCATTAATAACTAAAGTTATTAATGGAAGATGTGTATTGAATCCTGTCATTTTTATTTGTGTTCACATTCTTGATATAGTGTACTTTTCCA
This sequence comes from Nannospalax galili, assembly GCF_000622305.1. NCBI lineage: Eukaryota > Metazoa > Chordata > Mammalia > Rodentia > Spalacidae > Nannospalax > Nannospalax galili. Next base: position 5,550,570 of record NW_008342018.1, on the reverse strand, counting down.
CAGTTGTACCTTCATTGAAATTCTTTCTGCAACCCCTTGGGTATAGTTATTCTATCTTCAGCTCTTTGTATTGCTTCCAGAACTCTCTGAAGGGCTGGTTTTGGGCACATGAATTCCTTCAGCCTATTTATGTTATGGAAGCTTTTTCTTCCCCCTTTGACTATAGTAGACATTTAGTCTGGGTATAATAATCTGGTTTGGCATCTGTGTTCATTTAAAACTAGGAATACTTTGATCCAGGCTCTTCTGGTTTTCATAATTTGCACTGAAAAATCACTTGTAATCCTAATGGATTTTCCTTTATATATGACTTTTCTTTTGCAGCTTTCAGTATTGTCTCTTTGTTCTGTATGTTTAGTGCCCTTTTACTATGTTGTGCCGTGGAGAGTTTCTTTTCTGGTTCTGTCTGTTTAGTGTTCTATATGCTTCTTGTATTTATATGAGCATGTCTTTCTTTAATTTTGGGAAATTTTCTTCTATGATTCTGTTGAGGATCGGTCTGTGTCACTATCTTGGGATTCTTCTCCTTCTTGTATGCCTATGATTCACAAGTTTGGTCCTTTTATGGTGTCACATAATTCTTGCATATTCCATTCTTGTGCTTTCTTAAATTTTTCATAACCTTTGCTTGAGTACTCTAGTTCATCCACTTTATCTTCCAGTCTTGATATTGTTTTCCATTTCATTCATTCTATTGGTGAGTCTTTCTCCTCACCAATATCATTTCTGATTGGCTTACTAAGTGTTTCTCTTCCTTCATTTCAGACTGAAATGATGATAGTCTTCAATATTTCTCTTTTCTGAATTCATTCAGAAGTTTATCCCTATCTTCCTTCAGTTCTTTGATTTCTTTTTGTGTTCTTTAAATTCACTGAATTCTTTTATTATGTTTATAATTGTTCTTCTGAGTTCCATGTCCTGCATTATCTCTAGGGGGTTCTCATTGTACTCCTCCAGAAGGCTATTGATATTTGGTGGGGATATGTTATTTTGTTTTTTCATGTTATTATTTTTTCTCTGTGATTTTGATGTGTGATTTTCTTTTGTAGTTTCTGATTCTTGTGTGAGACTCAAGCCTTCAAGTTTAGGTCTGCTTCTTTTTGTAAATTTTATGTGCCTTTGTGGTTTACTTTTGGGGCATGAAATGTTGGTTCATCTAAGCTTGAAGTTCTTTCTTTTGATTTTATATTGGTGTGGCCAGATTGCTTTTGTCTTCAGGAGTTCCCACAGAGTCCCAATTCTGATGAGGATCAGATGCTCTCAGGGTTTCTCCTAAGGTCTAGATCCCTCCAGGAAAGATGGTGTCTTCAGGAATTTCAGGGTTGGACTGTCCTGAGAGCAGGGCCCAAGGAAGATGCTGGTCTCAGGCAGATGGTGGCCATGCTGCCCAGAGATGCAAAGGGAGATGGGGGTAAGAAGAGGCCCCAAGGGCTCTTGGGGACTTCAGGGAGGAACTGGGTTGGTCTGGATGCAAAGTATCAGGAAGCCAAGAGGTCAGCCCTGGTGTCCAGGAAAAAGCCTGGTGGGTTGTGCTGCCCAGGGAAGCAAAGGGAGGTGAGGGCAGGAGCAGGCCCAGAGGGCTCCTGGGGACCTCAAAAAGGAACTGGGTTGGCCTGGTTTCAAAGGATCAGGAAGCCATGGTGGTTCCCCTGGTCTCTGGGGTGCCAATACAAGGAATGGGACAGTACCCAGGCTAGGAGGTGAGATGGGTGGGAGAGATGGGAGAGTGAATGTGCTGGAGGAGTCAAAGTTTAGAGGGTGCACTCATTGGATACATTTTTATCTTTCACCTGAATGGTGTGGAGTTTTTTAAAGGCAGAGCAAGACCACTGGTATTAAAATTTATTCTATCATTACATTTGGAAATTTTATTAGAAATATTAAGAGTCAGTGAACTTGAGAAATTTTACTGAGGTTCAGTAGCTTAAATATTTGCCATTATTTCTTAATTGCATAACTTTAGAATGGTTTTATATTTCTTTTTAATAAGTATTTAAACTTATTATTAAATATTTGAGTATTTTGATAGCAATATTTTCAAAGGAGGAACAAGACTCATAGATTATATGTATGTATGGGGCAATGCTGTTTATTTTATTAACACTGACCCTGAGCCTCCCATATTTTGTGATATAATTGTACTTCATATTTCAGGCAAAGGCACCAACTATACACAATGGTGGCATTTATTTTCTTTATATATATATGCATATAGTATTTTCAAATATCCACACTAGAAAGAATAAGAAAAGTAGGCTCAATACATCCTTTAGCATATATTTAGATGCTGTATCATTGATCTGGAAATTGAAGAGTTTTGAATATAGTTTTCCTTAGTATTGTAAAATATAAAGGAAATATTTGCATTACAAGGATAAAGAAAATTTATCACAACATAATTATTATTATTTATTATTATTATTGTTATTATTATTAATGGAACATAGAGTAGGGGTTTATTTACAGAAGAGTGGGCACCCCACATTTACAGCTACATCATAAAGTCCACACTCAAATACAGATCCTGTGACCTCCTGACAGCCACACAAAATGGTGAGAGAGGTGCCTCTTAATGTTCTTGGCTTATATATCTTTGCTCTTCCCCCCACATGCATCTAAGTTCAACTAATTGAGTAGGGGCAGTAACTGACTCCTTCCTCAACTCCTTGATAAACATGGGAAGGAGGTGTGACTATAGCTTGCTGGCATAGTGGTTGGAGGCCATTTCCAGTTGACACTCCACCTCTTCCTTCGGCTCTTACATTCCTTCCACCAACCTCTTCCACAGAATTACTTTTGTAAAAAGAAATTGAGACTGAAATGTATATTCCTTAATTGTAACTTACTAGAAACTTTCAAGATACAAAATTTCCTCTCTTCTTAAGGTGATTTTCTTTGTTTCAGGTTATCGCATTCAATTCATCAATTTTACATCTAGTTTTATGGGGTTCTTATTAGTAAGAAAACATTTTAGTTAATCCAAAACTATAATCTTGAGTGAAGTATTTGTTTAAAATTGTATTAATTCAGTTTTCCCTGTGCATTACTCCATACTTGAAGACAAAATTAAGTTAATATGCTCAGCCTGTGGTATAATCTATAAACTAACAAAGACCAGCAAACTGTGCCTCTTTCCCAATCTTTCCTCCTGAATTTAAATAGTGGTGAAGCAAAACATATGATAAGAGCAAAGAAAGGTAGAGAAAGAAGAAAGAGGCCTTGATGTTGCATTGCATGCTTCCTTGTATAACTACCTGAATTATGAAGTGTGAGTAACAAATACTTATGAGGCAAGAAGCATAAAATTCACTCAAACTGATATTGCCCAAAATGTATTCTGAAGACATACCTCTTTTTTTGCTGTAATAACTGCAAACATTAAAAAATTTATTTAGAAAGGAATGATATAAATAGTATCTTTTATAGCTATACTAGTCCAAAACACTCTTTTTTATGTAATCTCAACAGTAATTCTTATTTTATACTCAAAGGAGCCTGCATAATTCACCCTATTATCAATTAAACAAGAATGTAGCACCATCTTTAATAATATGAATATTTTAAAATTTGTTACACTATATTCTAAATGTGACTTTAGCAAATGTGATTATTTTCATTCTCTTGGGAAGCCTATTCAATGAGCCTTCTATAGTCAAGGAAATGTAATTTTCCCCAGAAAGCTAGTTTTTCAAGATTATTTATTAGCCGTTATTGCCTGTAGGGATTTTGAGCATTTGCATTTCAAGCTTCCAAGAGATTGTGAATACTGTCAGCACTGCTATGTGTATTTTCATGTCAGCTTCAAATCTGTTTTGGTGACCATCACAATTGCCTTAATTGGCTAAGGCTTAGTAAAGGCAGGCAGTTACACTGCCTTACTAAGTTCCTTAAATATGTTCATAGTTTAACATCATTTTATTCAAAAGAAAATTACAAATATGCCCTTGGCATGGCCTATCCTATTAATTTAAGTGTCTGGAAATCAAACAGAATATAGAAATTAGGTGTTTGCATAAAATTAAAGTTTAACTATAAACATACTTAGGTAGCAATGCAAGAAAGTTTTGAAAATGTTTTTTCTTTTGCCTTTAGTAGTTTAACATCTGCATTCCTGCAATATTTGTAAAATTCATAATATATATACATACACACACATTTTATATATATATATATATGCACACACACACACACATATATATATATATATATGTGTGTGTGTGTGTGTGTTTGTCTGAATGTTAAACATACCTTCATAGGCTCATGTTTTTGAAGTTCTAGTCCACGGTGGCACTCCTTGAGAATGTTATAGAAATTTAGAAACTTAAGGAGTTAGAATCTCAATGGAGAAAGCTAGGGACTGTGTGAATTTTGAGATTTAAAGCCCTCCCTAGTCAGTCTCTGCTTCCTGGCTGTGGCTTCATCTTGTGCTACTCTTGTGTATATGTTGTGCAAAATCTTGTGACTGATTTTTGCCTCTTGCCTTACATACTCATTATGCTGGAAAGCAGTGCTTCCTGTTTCTTATCAGAGAGAAAACTATGTAAGTCACATGGTTTCCAGGAATCTGAAACTTAGAGAAATTGAAACTTATCATGCTAATAGGGTATCTGGCCTGCTAGACTGTAATAGGATACCAGTCTTCCATGCTAATAAGGGATCCCATATGCTGTGTTATGATTGGACTATTACCCCTATATAAGCCCGTACTTTCCTTCCATAAAGCAGATCTGCATCACTGAACCTGGTCTCCTGCATCTGAATGTGGCGATGCTGGTGCAGACTCCTCACCAGCCCTGGGGTCTGGACCGGATGACTGATCGGAGGAACTGAGAGAGCAGGAGAGCCACCATAGCTGGAGGAAAGCATCCATAGCTGGCAACCACAGCTGGGGCCCAAACGTGGGGTAGGACCCCCCTCCCCACAGAACTGTAACACTCTGAGCTGTAACACCTGGAGCTCCCAGTGCCCCCTTTCTCAGTCCTCTTCCCATGGTTGCTCACCACTTCCGTTTTGTTCTGCATTTTCTTCTGGCTCGCGATCTTTGATTGGGTGTGCCACTCCTGTCTTTGCCGGTCATCTCCTTGAATGGTTCCTGAATCCCTTTGGGTACATCTGTCAGGGTGAGTGACCTCCAGCACGGGAAATAGTCATCCAGCTGCTGCTGGCTCCCGCACTGCTGCACTGGCTCCTCTCCTCAGGAGTAGGCGTATTAGGGTAACAGAAAAGGATGTAACTAAGGTTTTAAATGAAGTAGTAGCCCTTGCCCCCTGGTTTACAGATTCTTGTTGCTGGGATCCCGAAGAATGGGCTTGCATTTTATTCTTGGCCTGGCGTAGAGAAGTCAGGGAGAGATGCCCACAGTCTGGGCTATTCTATCCCATTGTGACAGCCATTCTGGCCTCCCTTCGGGGGATTCCCCCTGTAGCCCCTGAACAGGAAAATCTCCCATTAAAGGAGATAGATGAGCAAATACAAAAACAGGGCACTGGGGACAGCCTGTCCCAGGCATTTCCAGCTAAAACAAAACTAATGGATTCTTGTTCTGATGAAACAATGACTGCTAATGATGATATATAAAATGAGGAATTGGGGTTTGGAAGCTCCCTTGATGAAAAAATGGAATTAAGACCACCTCTGCTCTGCCATTATGGGGTGGTGGCTACCCTCCACCATCTTATACTGGCTTTAAGGAATTTTCCCCCCAGTCCATCTACCCCTCCCTCCCGGAAGAGGACTGGAAGCCCCTCCCACATAGGCCCCTCTTCTATGATACAATGGGAGATTTTCCACAGTTCTTCCCAGTTACTGTCAATCAGGAACAACAGAACCCCAATGTCTGGAATCCATATTCTCCTGATACTTTAAGGAATGGTGTAAGGCAGCAGTTTAGAATGGCATTCACTCCCCCTGGTTTGGTCAATTATTAGATACAATCAGTCATTCAGCCAAATACCCCCCATGATTTGCAGAATATCGCCCATACCTGCTTACAGGGAGGCGATTTCCTTTTATGGAAAACTGCTTACCAAGATGAATGTGAACAACAGGCAGAGAGCAATAGAAATGCCAACATTGGAATTGATGCTCTAGTAGGATGTGGCAACTTTGAGACACCCCCAAACTCAGGCACAGGGACCCCCCCCACTACTTTGAACAAGTACGGCTTTGTGTGCTTCATGCTTTTTGAAGTATGCCGACTCCCAGTGATACCAAATTAACCAAACTGATACAAAACCAGGTGAGTCTTTCTCTCATTTTGTTGAGAGATGCCAACAAAGTATAAATAGAAAGATCAGTCATCAGGGAGCTGCTGATGCCTTGCTCAAGGATCTTGTATATGAAGGCTGCTCTACAGAGTGTCGCCTTGCCATAGGACCCATTAGACACAAAGATGTCTCTGAATGGATTCTGGCCTGCCAAGGTGTGGGGACCACTTGGGCCCATGCCATGGCCCTTGCTGAGGCACTGGATGCTCATCAACCACAGGCTGCGATGGACAAAAGAAAATGTTGGGCCTGTGGGGGACAGGGCCATTGGTCATGTACCTGTCATAATAAGATTATGAAAGAGGCCAAAAGGAGCCAGGTTCCCCCTTCAAAAGGCCTGAGATGCTGCAAAGGGGACTTTCATTGGGCAAGAGAATGCAGGTCTATGGTGGATGCAGATCGTAAACCCATACAAAAGGTGCCTTTAAATGGGCAATGGGGTGCCTCTCAGCCCTCCCCAAAGAGAGGAAATAAGGGAATACACCCCCATGTCCAATGGATGATACATGTTGATTTGCATAAGCCTAGGATACAACTTTCCATAGATGACCATAAGTTTAAAGGCCCGATTGATACAGGGACCAATATTACTATAATCAGACAAGAGGAAACATTGTCTCATTGGCACTTCAAACCTAGACCCCCTATACAAGGAGTTGGGGGTTTACAGAACACCCAACAGGTCCAACATCCAGTAATCTGGACTGATCTGAGTGGCAACACAAGAGCTGTTAGACTGCTCTTAGCCACAGGGCTTCCCCATAATTTGTGGGGGAGAGATATCCTTTGTGACATGGAAGCTGTTTTAACTACAGATGACAAAGCCTTTTCTGATGACTGCATTGTAGACCAGCAGTTAGGTAATGCCCCTCACCCTCACCCCAATTCTAATGGCTACTGTTACACTGCCCAAGCCAACCCCCATCAAACTAATGTGGGACACTAAAGCTCCCATATGGGTGGAGCAATGTCCTCTTCCTTTACACATATTAACTCATTTGATCTCTTTGGTCCAGGAACAATTATCTTTGGGTCATACCGAGCCCTCCCTTAGTCCTCATAATTCTCCCATTTTTGTAATACAAAAGAAATCAGGAAAATGGAGACTTTTACATGATTTTAGGGCTATTAATGAGCATATGAAGCCTTTAAGGGACCCTTCAACTAGGACTGCCTCACCCTACTGCTATTCCCAAAGAATACGCAATTATTATAATAGATATTGAGGAGTGTTTCTTCTCTATTCCTCTTCATGATGATGATAAGCCCTATTTTCCCTTCTCTATACCTGCCACTAACCATAACCTTCCAGTTCAATGCTATCAATGGAAGGTTTTGCCTCAGGGCATGAAAAAAAGTCCTACTATCTGCCAATGTTATGTGGCCCCTGCCTGCAGACCTTTGCTGACTGAGGTTTATATTTTACATTATATGGATGACATTCTTATTGCTCATAAGGATCCTAAGATCTTACAAGGTGCTTTTCAAAAACTTAAAACAAACCTCCAGGCATTAAGTCTTAATATTTCAGCAGATAAAATACAGTTACATGCCCCTTATAACTTTTTGGGCCACTCTATTCAAGATGTCATCTGGCCCATAGCTCCTGTTCTTACCTTACCAGATGAGGTTACCATTTCATTGGCACAGACCCTCTGTGGCATCAATTGGATACGGGGCTTCTTACCAATGTCCACAGAACAGCTAACACCACTCTTTGACCTCTTGCAGGGTACTGATATGGTCTCCATTCCCAGCAAGATCTCTCTGGAGGCATAACATGTTGTCACAATGATCAATTCTCACCTGTCCCAATATTTGTAAGTAGGATACAACCAAAGTTGCCCATCCAAGCACCAGCTATTCCTACTAAAAACACCCCTTTTGGAGCACTCAGGCAGACACAGGACACCCTGATGTGAGTCCACTCTTCATGGAGTCAACTTCACAAGGTCACACCGAGTATTGAGGCATGGGTTATGCTACCCGTTAAACTTGTCCACACCTCCGGCCTACTGTATGGCTGAGAAACCGAATTGTTGGTTCCTCCCCTTCCACTTCACTTTCTCTAGTCATTGTTCCTTGACAACCCTGGCTTCCAAGCTCTCCTACCAGTCTATAATGGGAAATATGACAATTGTTATCCTAAACATAAACTCCTTCAAAGAATAAGACAACTTCCCCTGTCCCTATTTCCCCAGGCATTCCCAAAGCATAACCCTCTTCCTAAGGCTCCCCTAATCTTTACTGAGTCTAGTATGTAATTTACCAGGAAGATCAACACTCCTTGCATAAGGTTTTCCCTTTCCAGGGATCTGTAGAGCTCGGAGAGCTCACAGCCATGTTACAGGTCATTCAGGATCTCCCTACAACTCCCTGTAATAATTTTTTTAAAAAAATGCTTATGTAGTTCATACTCTACAACATCTGGCCTTTACAGCGTTCTGGCCCCACTAGCGTCTCCTTAATTTGTTGCTCTCCTCATTACAACTATTATTTGAGCAGCACTCTGCCCCTTGGTGTATTCAACACTTACGCTCTCATACCAGTCTCTTGGGGCTTCTGGCAGAGGGCAATGCCACCATTGACAAACTGGTCCTAAGCGCCACCCTAGATTCCACCATAATTCAACAAGCTAGAGACTTGCATGCCCATTTTCATCTTTCTCCCCAAGCTATACATAGGCTTCTACCCACTCTACCAATTCAGAGCTGCAAGCATTTGGTCCGTGCCTGTTCCTCTTGTGCCCCTCTTCTACCTCTGGGACCATTACAACCAGCTGGAACTCTCCCTAGAGGTATTGGCCCCAGCAAGATATGGCAAATGGATGTCACTCATTTTTCTCCTTTTGGCAAGCTCAAGTATATGCATCATATTATTGACACTTTCCAATGTCCATTTTGCATTGGCCTGCTCCGGTGAGATGGCTTCTCATGCCATAAGGACTGTCAAGTATGCCATGGTCCTTATGGGAATTCCTTGGCAAATAAAAACAGATAATGGTCCTTGTTATGTTTCTGCTACCTTCAGCCATTTTTGCTTTGACTGGAATATTAGGCATATAACTAGTATCCCTTACAATTCTCAGGGTGAAGTGATTGTTGAACATTCCCAATAAACACTCACTAAGCATTAGGGGGCGTTAACGCAGCGTACTCCTGCCCCCTTGGTGAGATGGAAGGACCCTCTCACAAGTAAATGGAAAGGTCCACACCTATTATTAACACAAGGGTGAAGCTATGCTTGTGTCTTTCCAGATTATATTCCAGTCGCCATTAGGATCCCAGCCTGGAACATCAGAATTTCCTGTGATGGAAACTTCCCTCCACAACCACTGACCCTGGAGATGGTCCTGACCATGGAGGAAGCAGCACACCTCTCAACCACCGAAGGAATGACCCAGTGTTGCAGACCATGAAAGCAACAGGCTCCAACGGCACACCCGATAACCTGGGGCAACCTTAAGTATCTCACTTCACAAGCAGAAACTATAGCCAATCAAAACCTTCAAACCAGAGGGAACCCCCTATCTATGTTCCTTATTATGTGTGCCATCATTACTGCTAACTCCTGATTTTTGGACCCTGCATTGTTAAGGGTCTTGATAATTTTGTTAAGACTCATATTTCTCTGGTTCAGTTAGCTGTTGCCCCACCTCCAGATCTTGACAGGCATCTCTCTGCAAACAAGGACCTGCTATTCCTTGCCCTAACCAACCTATAATAATAGAGATGTGAAAAATAGGCTTGAGCATAGGTGTAAAGTCTTAGGGAACAACAATGCAATGGACCTGATACAACAGCCCAACTGCCAGAACCACAGGAAACGCCTTGCAGTATATACTCCTGTTGGCAGACTGTGAGACCCATGCCTAATACTTGCCACTCCCTAATTCCCATCATTACCCTAGATGGGACAACCCCGTTCCATCGGCTTTTATTGAATTCTTAGCCCCTTAAGAGGCCTTTCCATGAGCCAAAGCTTGATACACTGCCTCTCCCTCTGCCAGACCATACCAAGGGACTCACTCTTTGAGGGCTGGTAGTCAATGATGGGTAAGATCCCAAAAGATGGGACAAACTAAGACAGGCACAGTCAATAATGCTGGGTGATCCTTGATGGGGGGACAACAATGCCGGGGCAAAGAACCTCGACTCCCACTGGTTGGCATGGAGTTGGCCCAGCCTGCTCTTGAGAGAACTTTAAGGATGGGCCCACAATAAGGGATCAATCCCTTGCTTCCCAAGTCATTCTACCTTGCCTTGATGCACAACAGAAAAATCTGCCACATACAGCCCCTGGAGTGATATCAGTATGCTATATATTCTGAACTGTGCCTCACTGTTAAAAATAAAAAAAGAGCGGGAGATGTGGAAAATCTTGTGATTGATTTTGCCTTTTGCCTTACATGCTTTCATGCTGGAATGCAGTACTTCCTGTTTCTTATCAGACAGAAAACTATGTAAGTCACATGGTTTCCAGGAATCCGAAACTTAGAGAAACTGAAACTTATCATGCTAATAGGGCATCTGGCCTGCTAGATTGTAATAGGATACTAGTCTTCCATGCTAATAAGGGATCTGATAAGCTGTGTTATGATTGGACTATTACCCCTATATAAGCCCACATTTTCCTGCAATAAAGCAGATCTGTGTCACTGAACCTGGTCTCCTGCATCTGAATGCAGTGATGCTGGTGCAGACTCCTCACTAGTCCTGGGGTCTGGACCAGATGACTGATCGGAGGAACTGAGAGAGCAAGAGAGCGATCATAGCTGGAGGAGAGCAGCCACAGCCAGCGACCACATGTATATATATTCAAAACCATTGTGAGTACCTATGTACAACAGCCCTTCATGTCCTGAAAGCACTGTTTCACAGCAACTCTCCATTACCACTAGCTCTTATACTTTTTTCCCTATGGGCAAATTTGAAGTTGGACTATGTGCATTTTTCATCATGAGATAGACATGAGTCTATGGGGGCTAGGTGTAAAATTTGGTTTGATTGTGAAAGCCCCTCAAACTCATATGTTTGAATTTGTTCTGCCTTTGGTGGCACTGTTTTGGAAGCATGTGGAAATTTGAGGAGATGGAGTCTTGCTTCAGGTCACTCTGGGCAGGTCTTGAAGTTTCATAGTCTGATCCTATTTCCTAGTCAATCCCTGCTTCCTTACTGTAGATATATGATCAGTCTCCTCTTGCTTCTGCCCCTGCCTTCCCCACAATGACAGCCCTTATTCCATTAAACCAAAAGGCAAAATAAAATTCTAATTTCTTAAGTTGCATTCGTTGTGGATTTTGTCACAACAATGGGAAAATAACCAATTCAGATAACTTACATAATTATAAAATGAATCTTATTTACTTTGTGAGTTTTTCCTTTAATAATCACTCTTCTCACATTAAGAAAAAGAGAACTATGACCATTCTAACTGGTTTTTAAATGTCTCTCTAAAACTTATTCTATCATCTCTCCTCAGATGTTTGGAGTGACATTGTGAACAACCAATCACACTATCAAGGTCACTGACAGAAAATTTTCACATACCTTAAAGATGTAGTTTCAGGAGAACTAAGAAACCATACCTAAGCCAGCATATAATTCACTTTGAAAAGTTATTAAATCTTTGTATCTTACTTTTATATGTCTCTTAAATAATCTGAGAATTTGTTCATAAATCTTGCAAATACTATGTACATTGAGTATTCTTAGTGAGTATCAAATA
>NW_008342018.1:5502300-5538484 GCF_000622305.1 Nannospalax galili | reverse complement strand
ATGGAATAAAGATACATACTTATAAATACATGCATTAATTTATAGTCAGATATGCCTATATACATAGATACATATGTATTCTTTGTGTAGGATTCATTATATTTATGCTTGTATATCTACAGATAAAAAAGATATATTTTTATTCTATCTATAACCTTATAAAATAGGAAATATCTTTAATTTTTTTTAAAAAATCACTTTTATGTATATGAGTGCTATGCCTGCATGTATGTAATGCACCAGTGTTGTGCAATGCCCAATGAAGATAGAAGAGGGTGTCAGATCCCCTGGAACTGGAGTTATGGATGGCTGTTAGCTGCCATGTTGGTGGTGAAAATCAAACCCCCGGGTTTACTGCAAGAGCAGCCAGTGCTCTAAACTGTTGAGTCATCTCTGCAGTCCCTATCATTTTCTTATTAATAATTTATTCATCAAAATATCAAAATGAAAAAGTTCTAGATGTTAATACAAGTTAATAGAAAAAAATCAAACTAAGAACCTCTCCTATATGCTTAGTAGTAAAGAAAACATAATAAACCTTTAAATACACCTTTGGAAACAGGAAGAGGAGATCCTATGAGCCCAAGTTAGAGTGTTTGAAATGGCAGGGTATTAATATAAAAATGTGAAACACAAAAATAAGCAAGGAACCTATTCCTTCACTCCAACACTTTGAGATGCTATAAAAGGGACATATGGAAACTAAAACTTGACTGAAAGTGGGAATTTCTTTGCAGTGATCATAATGATTTTATAACATTTCTTTTAGTTCTGAGGAGATGTGTGTTAAAGATATAAAAAATATGGCACATTTATCAAAATCTGTTTGTAATGTTTTCTTTTAAATAGAAGGTCATGCCCATGGCCTATGTACATGTACATGTGGTTTTACTTTCCATCACAGTTATTGCAGACTCAGTATAAACCATCTCTTATTTAATTTTTCCCAAATGATAAATAAGTAGTGTTATTAGTCACTTTTCTGTTGCTGAGATAGAAACACTGACCAAAGCAATTTATAGAAGGAAGAATTTATTTGATCTTATGGTTGAGGGCAATTACAGTCCATCATGGCAGGGAAGGCATAATGGCTGGAGGAGCAGGCGTAGCAGAAGCTAAGCTCTCACATCATCACACAGGCACAGGAAGCAAGAGAGCAACTGGAGTTCTGGCAAGGTTTAAGAACTCTCTAAGCCCACCCCCAGTGACATGCTTCCTCCAGGATGTCCACATCTTCTAAAACCTCCCAAAACAGCGCCACCATGTGAGGACAAAATGTCTAAATACTTGGAGCCTATGGGAGACATTTTCATTCAAACCATCAGAAGTAGCAAATACTTTGATAAAATGTTGCATGAATCCATTTAATTTGCATATATAAGAACATATTTTCATTCATACTTAATCGTTGCTAATTATTAAATAGGATTTTAAACAGTATTAATGAATTTTGGAAGCACAAATCAACAAAAAATACACAGAGGCAGGATGTGAAACATTCATTGGTATGGATAAATGCTAACAAAAGTTGAATACAGATATTTATGTTTATATTTTTCAATTTCAAAATATCTTTTGAAGATGTTCCTAATTGGAAAATCTGAACTAGTCTGAACACCCCTATCACTAGAACACTTTACTTTTGAACTAGAGAAAGCTGGATATTTCTGAAAGGTCACAGTGATCAAAATCCATGTTATTTCAAAAGAATATTTGTATAACAAATTTATTTCAAGAGTTTAATTGATGGGTTCTTATATTTGAAAGTAGAGTGAACATCTTCTTTTACATATGCAAACACTCTGGGGTGGTGGAAAGAAACCTTCAAAGTATTAACTCATTCTTTTTTTATTGCATATTTTCACTTCAATTTCCAAATTTCTGTCCTCTACCCAGTTCAGCTGGCTAGATCTTAGTCACTCATTTCTCAAGGGGCCTGTTTCTATGTAACCAGTTATAGTGCAAGTGTTAGAGGAATTCTTTAGGATTTCATAGAAATAGAAATAAGTTCTGTAAGTGAAAGAGCAAATTCCAAATGTAGAAAAAGATTTACCTTTGTCCTGGAACATTTACAAATGTCTAGAGTCATTTTGGTTTGCCAAGGGTGATGGTGTGTATCAGGTAGAGGAGATATTTGTGTCTGAAGTGCAGAAACCATATGCTACTTAGCCATTTTGTAATTCATGAGACAACTTCCACCAGTTAAAACTATCTGAAAGTCAGTATCTAAAATGTCAGCAATGTGGTGGTAGGTGTATGCTGACCTGGAGACAGGGATAGACCACTACTATGAGAATAGGCAAGGGCAAAAGTTCACCTAGTATTGTTCATGAACATCCTCTACTGAGATTAGAGAAGCCTAGAACTTCAGTTATTTCCACAGAGTACTAAACATGATTTGCACTGACAAGACATTAGCTCATTAGCTGTTTTGACTTTTGAAGCATAAGAAGGATGCTCAATGACAGCAAGTTTATGACTCACAAATCTTCCATGGACTTCCATTTCCTACTTTTGACCCCAAAGTTTGTTACTTTGTTGAAAATATCTTCTATAGGCAACCTTTGCTTCTGCACCTTAGAACAGAAGGGAACTGTAGGCTGGATAAGAAAGCTTATCCAGCTGGTCACAGTGGAGTTAGAGAACATTCACTGAAGATTGAACATGTATATATTAGCTGGACAATCTCTACTCATATATACACTCTGCTATTAAAAAAAAATAAAGCTTTTATACAGTCCCATCATACCATAATAGTTAACAAGTCTCCATGCTAGTCAAGATTTTTAAGAGATTAATATTGGGGTTGTGTGGGACCTAAAGGCCCCACCTTGCATAGGTCCGAAAGGAAGTTACTGGGAGTGTGGCCTGGCTTGCTTTGAAAGTCTGAAGAATACTTCCACACTGCTGATGAGTGCATGTTCAGCGTGTGACCATCCTTAAGATACACCCTCAGGGGGGGAAGGGGGGGTTTCCAGGTGCCTTTATAAGCTCTGTAATACCTGTAATAAATGAGTCCCTGCTTGACTAGACTCCCTGTTGCGTCTGAGTGTCCCTGGTACTGGGGGTGGCATGGGCTGGCAAATGGTGTGCTTACTCATCCCCAATCATCACTGCCTGGGGGTTGCTGGTTCAAACCCCAGGCAACTGGCACCCAGAATGGTGCTCGAAGGAAGGTGAAAAGAAGAAGAAAGAAGAAAGAAAGAAGAAAAAAACGATTGGGGCCAATCAGAGGAAGTTCACAGTAAGCAAGACCCGAAAGATAGGTAACACAACTTTTAAGTTTGAGGATCCGGTGCTTAAAGGCTGAGAGATATGCTTAAAAGCAGGGGATTGGATCTGTCAGATCCGGTAGCTCAAAAGGTTTGGGCAGAGTGATTCATTTGTCTCCCTGGCTACTTGGGGCTAATGTTTTTACGGGGGATACATGGGAACAGGTAGAATGTCTAGCTTGACAAAGGGAGGTACAATTGGGAGTGATCCGCCACTGGAGTTCTGCCCTATTATTTCGGCCTTAAAGGCATGCTTTCGATCCAAGAGCCCTAAGCCCTCGGTGCCACCTTCTGACTAGCCTTCAGAAATCCCAGCATGGGAATCATGGGAAGGGTTTGAGGAAGAATGCAGAAATGCAGCAGAAGTGAAACCAAAAGTGGCCAAAGTAACAAGCGGCACCTCAGGCATGCCCTGGCCAGCTTCAGAGGCCCCTGGGACCCATGAAAACCGTCCCCATTTCTGGGATTCTGGCCTAGCTCAGGAGGCTTCTGTGAGGCCATGGGTGGAAGTGTATCCTATTTATGTAAACCCATGAGGCACGTGCCCTGACCCCTGGTATCCCTGGGAGGTGAAGGATTTAAAGGAATTAAAAAAGGTGGTGGCTGAGGATGGCCTGGGATCACCCTGGGTAGATACTCTCCTCCATGGCTTGGCTCAACAACAGTGTACTACAAAGGATTCGCTGGACCTTGCCAAAGCAGTCCTTCCTAGCACCATGTATATTAAATGGTGTGCCCTCTTTAAGGAGGAATGCAGGATACAGGCTGAGAGGAATGCAAGTGCCAACCCACCTGTCCCCATTACTTTTGGGATGTTGACTGGTTCAAGTGACCATTATGCCACAGGGGAGCAACAGTCAGGCATTCCAGCCCCGTATACAGAACAAGTCAGGGTCATAGGATTAAATGCTTGGAGAAAATTGGATGAGGGGCCTACCAAATCCCCCCTTGCAGGAATTAATCAAAAGCCTGGTGAACCCCTCTACAAGTTTATAAACAGAGTAAAGAAGAGCTTAAAACAAAAATTACCCCCAGGCCCATTGAGGGAGCAATTCACTAAACTAATGGTATGGGATGGAATGGATGCTGATCACAAGATAACCTGTGCTTGCCTTAAGAACAGGTCCATGAGACAATGGATAATTGCCTCCAAGGAGGTGGGAACCCAGAGATGGGGAACCAAAGCAATGGCTGCTGTCTTACAGATGCAAACTGAGGCTCTGACCCATGCCTTAACCAAGGCATTTAATTCACTTAATCTGCGATAGCAGGTAACAATGGGGCCTAGAGGGATAGAAGGCCCATGTTTTGGCTGTGGCCAGACTGGCCATATTAAAAGAAATTTCCCTCAGCGAGAGAACTGGCCTAAGCCTGGAGGTGGGGTATCAAAAAGACCCTCATCTATGCCCTGTCCTCGGTGTTGCAAAGGGCTCCATTGGCAAAAGGATTGTAAATCCAGATTTGATATTGAAGGAAAGCCTTTAAACTAAATGGGGGGCAGCCTCCAGCCCCGTTGACAAAAGAAGGACTTCCCCATGATCTGCTACATTTACAATGCCCTTGGGGAGTGATTGGGAGAGGAGAAAAACCTATGGTGAATTGGACAGTCCCTATTATCCCTGGTGCAATGCCAAAGATGGATCTTGAAATAGGTGGCAGGAGGTTTCGCTGCCTAGTGGACACGGGGGCTGATAGGACCATTCTTAGGAGGTGGTCCCATCATGATGGCACCTAGTTTCTGGGCTCTGAATCCTAGGTGTGGGAGGATACACCCCATCAGAGGAGGCTCAAGAATGGCTCACCTGGCAGGATGCAGGTGGAGCTAAAGGGGGGTGCTAACCCTGGTCGCGGCAGGGTTATCCACCAACCTCATAGGACAAGATATCTTGGGGGACTCACAGGCCTACATAACCACTGATAGCAAGGCCTTTTATGATGACCTTTTGGATCTTGAAGAGTCTGATAGGCTTCCTGAGTCAGCAACTCAAGGGTGGTCTCGCCATATCAATTTACGGGGTGACCCAAAAAAAAAGAGCATCGGGTTCACCCACAATTCTAAGGGCCACTGGCCCTCAGGTTCCAGCTATCTGGTGGTCCCCTGGGGCACTGGTATGGGTGGAGCAGTGGCCATTACCTGAGACAAAGCTACAGGCTTTAAAGGAAACTGTGCAGGAACAATTACGGTTGGCCCACATCTGGCCTTCTGTAAGTCCATGGAACACACCTGTCTTTGTTATTAAGAAAGCCTCTGGCAAATGGAGAATGTTGCAAGACTTGCATGGGTACACCCTTAAGGGGGCTGCCTTGGATCCCTGCTATTCCCTCAGATTTATTTACATTAAAGGTTGTTTTTTTTCTATCCCTCTACAACCCCAGGATTGTGAAAAATTTGCCCTCTCTGTACCTTCCACCAACTTTAAAATGCCTGATGAGAGGTATGTTTGGACTGTTTTACCCCAAGATATGGCCAATAGCCCAGCATTCTGCCAAAGCTATGTGAAGACCCTTTTGGGGCCTGGTCACTTGCTGCCACATGCCACTGTGTACATTTATATGGATAGTATAATCTTGGGAGCTCCAAGCCCCCAACAATTAGAAGAGTTATATAACGTTACTTAGAAATGTCTACAGACAGGCAGACTCCATGTATCCACTGATAAAATACAGACTATTACTCCCTTCAAAATTCTGGGAACCATACTCTCTTTGGAAGGAGTAAGTCCTTTAAAACCACAACTGGCTGTCAAGCCCACCATAACCCTGACAGAGCTACAAAAATTATTAGGAGAAATTAATTGCCCATGAGCCTGGATGCCTATTCCCACTGAAACTTTAAGATCACTGTTTCAGTTGCTAGTAGGGAAACAGCCTCAGAACTAATTCACCTGGCTCCTCAACACCTGGACATCTTATTTGAGGTCCAGGATGCCCTGGACCAAGCCGAAGTTGCCCGGTACATGCCTAGTAAAGATCTTGAGTTATGGGTACTCCCTGGTGAGACCCTGATGACGTCTGTCCTTACACAGGATAGGAAGCCCCTTCAACGGGTGCATGACTCTCTGGGAGGCGTACCACAGGTTTATACACCCATGGATCAATTGGCTGACCTGATTGAGAAATGATGTGATGTAGCTCTGAGACATTATGGCATAGACCCTCTTAAAATTGTTATGCCTTATTGGCTTAGGGATTTTGAATGGCTCTGCAGAAATAATAACTAAGTGGAGTGGCCATAGCCTTGGAAGGGTTCCTGGGAAATGTGGACTGTCATTATGGCCCTCATAAATGAGTGACCTCCTTTCTTGCCCATTGTTGGGATGCACCCAGCTCTTTGTCAGGGAGCCATTAGTAAAAGCCTATAATGTTTTCACTGATGGGGGCAGATTTGGAGCTGCAGTGATAGCATATCCAGGGGCAGATGAAAAACCGAAAAGATATGTCCAAACTTGTGATGGCTCAGCTCAATTCAAGCAACTCATGGCCATTGCTTTAGCATTAACAAAGATAAGTGAGCCCATGAATTTGTTTTCTGACAGTCTGTATGTAGTCAATCTTCTTCCAGGGCTATTAGGTTATCATATCCGGTTGGATGGGAACCCCATTACTCCCTTGATGATTCAGACTAGTACACTCCTTAAAGAAAGAGAAGCCCCTATCTTCTTACAGCATCTTATCAGCACCAAGGATTGCCTGGGCTTTTATCCCAAGGGAATGCAGACGCAGACAAGGTGGCTTCCACCCAGGTCCTGTCAGCAGGCCTCAATGAAGCTCAGGGGTTACATAACCTCACTCATGTAAATTGGTGGGGACTCCATAAGAGGTTTCCTCAAGTTCCCATCAAGGACCTAAAGAAGATTGTACATACCTGTAAGTCTTGTCAACCCCATCTATTCATACCACCTCTGCAACAGCCAGGGATAAACCCCAGGGGACTCAAGCCCAATTCCTTGTGACAAACGGATGTCACACATTATGCTCCTTTTGGAAGGCTTAAGTATATTTTTGTGTCCATCAAGACATTCTCACATGCCTGTTGGGCTACTGCTCATACAGGAGAAAAGTCTAAACATGCTCAGTCTCATTTTCTCCAGTGCTTTGCTACGTTGGGATTGCCCCAACGAATTAAAATTGATAATGGACCATGTTTCACATGTTTTGTGAGTAAAAATTTACAAGATTTCTTTTCACTTTGGGGAATTCAACACAATATAGGAATTCCCTACAATCCCCAAGGTCAAGCCATTATAGAACACAACCATCAAAACCTAAAAATTCAATTACAAAAATGAAAAGGGGGAATAAGCCCCCACCAACAGTTGGGTATGGCCTTATTCACTATTAATAGTCTTAATTTTCAAAAACATCAGTTGGAATCCTGGTTTCAGAAGCATTGGGGATAACAGGAGCAGAGACTTGAGGTACAGGTAAGGAGGAAGGACCCCATTATGGGGCAATGGAGAGGCCCAGATCCATTGCTAACCATGGGTCGAGGCTTTGGCTGTGTCTACCCTACCAGAGATTCAAACTGCATATGGGTGCCTGTGAAAAACCTTAAGTGGGTAGGCCAGGATCCAACTGACTAGTATGACTTTCCATGGACAATAGTTTGTGAGACAAAATTCTTCTCTTTATTTATATCCATCTGAGGTGAAGGACCCAGTTCCTTGACTTCATTGCCAGTAAGCCTCTTTGACAACTGGGTGATTGGCTAAAAGGTTTATGGTCTCAGAAGCATTTCAACTTGTCCTACACCATGACTTGCTTTGTTTCTCTTGATAATGCTTATCTTTAAGTGTGTTTATGAGATAATTAGGCAACAGAGGACTCCCTCTGGTAGCTCACGCTTGGCTAACCAAGTTAGGCAGAGACTAAGACTATGATGGGCTGGCATTACCCATGTGGCTGCCCTTAATCATGATGCATTTTTAGACAAGGATGGGTAAGATGTCCCATGACAAGTACTCCTAAGACAAGACATGCACATGGCCAGGTGCATGATCCAGTGACGGGCAAGGCTTGGTCAGAGGTGACACAACCTAAGACAGGCAAAAATGCATAAGATTAGAGGAAGGAGATAGCCATCTCTCCTCAGGAAGTGACCTATGAGGTGGGTAAACTGTGAAATAAAGTCAGGCTGGCCTTAAAATAAAAATAGAAAGGGGGATATGTGGGGACCTAAAGGCCCCACCTTGCATAGGTCCGAAAGGAAGTTACTGGGGATGCAGCCTCGCTTGCTTTGAAAGTCTGAAGAATACTTCCACACTATTGAGGAGTGCATGATCCATGTGTGACCATCCTTAAGATACACCTTCGGGGTGGAGGGGTGGAGGGCGATTTCCAGGTGCCTTTATAAGCTCTGTAATACCTGTAATAAATGAGTCCCTGCTTGACTAGATCCCCCGTTGCATCTGAGTGTCCCTGGTACTGGGGAAGACATGGGTTGGTGAATGCCATGCTTACTCATCCCCAATCATCACTGCCTGGGGGTCACTGGTTCAAACCCCTGCCAGGGCTGGAGAGATGGCTCAGCAGTTAAGAGCACTGACTGCTCTTGCAGAGGGCCCGGGTTCAATTCCCAGCACTCACATGGTGGCTACGAACCATCTTTAACTCCAGTTCCAAGGGAATCTGAAGCTCTCTTCTGACCTCCGCTGCATTGCATGACACAGGTGTGCTTACATAGATGCAGGCTATACACTCATACACATAAAATAAAAAAAATAAAATATCAAAAAAAGAGATTAATATCAAGCTGAAAAAAGAAATACTGATTTCTTTTGCTGTTTGCTTTGTATATATACAATTTTCCCTTGTTAAATCCGTAGTAATTTTCAGGAAAAGTCATTGTGATGTAATTACTTGCACGAGATTGACAGCAGCAGCCAGTCTAGTGCAGATTTTTATGACACGCTAATTTCCCATCTGTCCGGGGCACTTCTTTTCATGTGCCAATGTTGTAGAGAAGAGTTGCAAGAAATGAAAGCCTGTTCCTCTTCTAATTGCAGGTTGACAATTATCAATGCAATATTCTGCTAAAACAGAAGGCACGCCTCTTCATTTTTAAAAAGGTCATTTTCGTAAAAAACTAATAGTTCATTATAACCTTAGGACTGATCATTATTTTCTTACTTTCTACTAATATACACAGGCTCCAGTCTATCCTTCTCACATGTTCCTCACCCTAAAATGTCTCCTTCTTCATGTGTACCAGCCCCGATATTCTCTGTAAAACTACTTTACAGCACAAACCTTTCAGGAAATCTTCATGGTTTTGTTCAATATACTACAAAGATTTAAAAAAAAAAAAAAACCTAATCTTATATAGTGGGAATCAATCAACAACAAACATAATTTATTATACATTTTTGAAAAGAATAAAAAGCCTTTTGCCAAAAAGGTGTTAAAAAACTTTAAGGTGAAATGAAAATGGAAAGTACATCAGAAGGAATTATGGATCAATATTTTTACATTTATGTCTGAATTGTTCATAGTGTGTCACATTTATACTCACATAATGATTAGTTTTTCAGAGTGTTTCTGAAGACCTTTGTCCCCTAGAGTAGTGGACTTTTTGCTTCCCCTCACAGGAAACCTGAAGCTTGTACTTATACAGATAGTGTATTAGTGAAACATTTGATAAATGTTTAAGAGACATTTCCCTATTTCAGTACTGAGATATTGCAAATCATTGTATAAATTAGTGAAACACAGATCGAATGGAAACTGGTGCTGAGTTTGAACTGCAATATGAAAAGTTAAGTGCTTGATAATCATCTCAGTTCTGTAAAAGATAAAATAATTCATGTTGTTATAGATGAGAAAAGATTTTGATCATATTGTATGGATACAGACTAACTCACTAGTAAAAAACAAACAAACAAACAAAAACCCATAAATTAGATGTGTTTAAAACCTCCCAGTAGGTTGTCCCACTTACTACATCATGTAGAGGTACAGACTCCCTGGGTTCATTTTTTTTTTTCATTTGCCTCAAGTGATTCAGAAGGAAATCATTAGTTTGACTAGTCTTTAAAATGATGTGATAAGAAGGAAGATCAGTATTAGTGAGGAAGGTAAATTTAGCAGTACTGATTAGATAAATACTCAACTGGGGTGACAATTATGGAAACCAGCATTTGCAAGTTGTAGCATATCTGTGCCTTTTTTCATTAATTTATTAAAATGCTCTGAATACAGATTAACTTCCTTCACCTAATATTTCTTGCTTCATTAGCATTAAAATGAGAACTGCAATTCCTTGGAATAACCTTTAAATTGTTTCTTCTAACTTCAGCATAACTTCTGACAGTGTATCTAAATCTCCTTGAACTATTATTTTGTCATGTTCAACTCCTCTCCAGCTGTGTTTAATTTAGTTTTAACCAAGGGCTAAAGTTTTACATTTCACTTTTAAAAGCAATTCTTTTTTTTTTTTCTCTTAGTTTTTCATAAAGATTAAGGCAGGCAGCAAAAAATTTCCAACCCATCATTTTTACATGTTAGCAAAATTTCAGGCCATATGGAGGCATTAAGACAGTGCTAGACACAGGACAGGGCTAACAGCAAACCTTTATGCTTGTTGTTTTCTTCAAGGCTACATGCAAAAAGGATGAGGAAGCAATTAAGTCCTCCTTTCAAGGTCAACTGCTATTTCACAGGAATTAGGAAAGAAATTTGCCTGCAGGCACTTCCTTGGTAGGTTACACCACATAGATTTCACAGAAACAGAACTGACCCATAAAAAGTTTGAAAATGTGGGAAGTAAGTCATGACAGGTGGTATGAAAAGAAAGCAGTCTGTAGGTGGAAAGATTTCTCAGATGACAGCAGTTGAAAATTATTATATGGATGACTCCTTTTTAAATGAAACAACTGGAGAAATTGTCTAAAGCTTTTTTTTTTTTTTTTTTTTTTTTTTTTTAATAAATGCAGCAGTGTGAATGTTCAGGAAAAACCGTGGTACATTTAATTTCAATATTAAAGTGCAACCATTCGAACAAGGGAGAAAGCATGTTTTTTTTTCTAGTTCAAAATGGTGATCTTCAGAGAGTAAAAATGAATTAAGTTTATGGGTATTGCAAGGTTTAATGTACTGATCTCACACTCCAAAAGTTATTATTATCTCTTGGATTTTGAAGGCACATCAGGAAATCTGATTTTTAAGCTTCTTTTTCAACTGTTCAAAACTAAAGCAAACACTTAAAGTATATTGACATGAATATTAAGCAAAACTGAGACTACTGAATTAGAGGGGCTGGAGAGATGATGGATCAGTGCTGAAGAGCACTACTCTGCTCTTTCAGAGGACCTGGGTTTGGTTCCCAGAACCCACATTGTGGCTAACAACCCTTGTAATTCCAATTCCAGAGGATCCAACACCTTCTTCTGACCTCCACTGGCATTGCACAATATGGGCATACTTATATACATGCAGCAATAAACTCACATATAAAAATAAAATATTGAAAAACAAGCAAGAGTTGGCTGTATTAGCCATCTTGAAATTTTATCATTTTTGACTATGCAGTACAGAAATATTAATTATGCTACTTAGAAAGTATATATTTCAATTAATAATTATAGTTTTCTTAGGTTTTTCTATTTCCATACATAAAACTAATATTTTAAACAAACTTTTCTTCTCTTTCATTGGTGTGATCTACTTTATACTATACATGCTCTTATACTATACATAAAATTGCATTTTAGCTTTCATAACAAATTCATTTTTTGTATGTGTGATACTTCAGTTTGTGTTGGAAATTTCTTCAGTTCACAGGTATCTGCCCTAGCCACATACCCTTTGCTAAGTTTTATTATGCAGTAATAAAGCAGTAAAACGAATAGCTTTGTATAGCTACTTCTGGCTTCTTATTATCATCTTCACAGGAGTGTTTTCTACTCTATTCCAGTGCTAAGTGCTTGCAAAAATTAGTCTATAAATTTTGCTCATTTAGAAAAGAACTCCAAGTATATTTTAATTTCTACAGAAGGGATATTTTAACAGACACATACTTCTCACTTTATCCTTCAGTGCAGAATTATTAACTCTTTATTCTAGTGATAAATAATTTCTTATTTTTAATATTTTATTATTTTTATTTTATGTGTATGAGTGTATTGCCTCAATATAGGTAAGTGCACCCGTGTTTTGCAATGCCTGCAGAGCACAGATGAGGCCGTGGGATCCCCTGGAACTGGAGTTATGGACAGTTGTTAGCTGCCATGTGGGTGATGGGATTCAAACCCAGGTCTTCTGCAAGAACAACCAGTGCTCTTAACCACTGAGCCATCTCTCCAGCCCTGTGATAAATAATTTCCAAACCAGCTCCATGAGCTATACTTCACTAGGTTATGCTGACTCAGAAAAATTTGAATTTTTTTCAGTTTAAAGTAGCCTCTATAGCTTACTGTGGTGGCTCATGACTGTAATTCCAGGTGAGGCAGAAGGTCTGTGAAGAGCTTGAGGCTAGCCTGGGTTACATAGTGAGACCTTGACTCAAAAAACTACTATTAGTGCTACCACTATTACTACCAATAATAATAACAGCTTGGAACGACTAAAGCAACTGTGATTTTGTTGTTGCCCATGAAATAGATGTTTAGTTGGTTTCATTTTTAAAGTTTGGCGGTATTATTTTGTCAACGTTTTGTCACTCACTTATCACACAGATATTTTTTATCAGATGGTAAAATCAAGCTATTTTATCCATTTTAAACCAATGCTACTCCTCCTAGCATAACCATTTTCAGTAGGTAATAAGATAAAATCTTCTTAACAATTAGTATGAGAAAACCTATCAGTAAACCTTGTTTTCCTTGTGGATATATAACCAATCATTTTCTTCAAGATCCAAAATTTCTCAGAAAGTTAGGCATTTCCAGAAATCATGTGTACTTCAGATAACTACTGGCTACTTAGGTGAAAGGAGACCGAGGGAAAAGAATATTCTATACAATAATCTATACAATGCAAACATTCCGGAAAATATAAACTGCAGAAACACTTAATCTCCATGCAGTAACAATAATGGAGGTGGAAGAAAGTGGGTCATGATGAAGTGATTAGATTTGAAGCTAGACTAAAAAAAAAAAATGTAGTTTACATAAACTTCTTTCAATGAGGTTCTTGGAATATCATATTTAAAATGTAGAAAATAGTCTAGGTGTAGAGAGTAGCAGGGTAAAAATTGTCCATGATCTTGACTGCATTTTGAAGCATTATTGCTACTTTATAGACTCATTGGTGATAAAGGCATTGGGGAAACAGGATGAGAGGTGTAAGTGTAAGATACTCTGTGGACAAATCATGGAGTTTCAATTGTTTCTATAAAACACAAGCCAAGTTAACAGCCTGTTATAAGTGTTTTTAGAAGGAAAAGCAGTGACTTAACAGGTATGTGTTAATTGAGGGCTGTAGTCCAAATATTAATGTTTTGGAACTTAAATATTTGCAATCAATCAAAATTATGACTTTATGTGGTGAAAATCAGAACTCCGCAGGTTCCCAGTATGTATAGCACAACAATAGAGAACACTATTTAAATATGGGCAATTCATTTTTTTTCAGCTAACTGACATTTAATCTAATAAAATTTTCATCTAAACAATATTTAGAGCTTTTAGGCCCATATGGAACATGTCTGCCTGGAGCTTTGCTAGAGGCAAAATGTATCTTTGTTGATAAAGGGAACATTGTGCTTTTACTCTGAATTCCCCACTCATGGCTTATTCAGGAAGTTCTTTCAGCTAGTTCAGCCTCTAGAGAAAATATATATCTTTTTATAAAAGGTAAAATGCGCTGTTTTTCTGACTTCCCCGCACACGTTATATTTAGAAAGTTCTTTTTGTTCTTTCTCTCACCTCACTCTCTCTCTCTCTCTCTCTCTCTCTCTCTCTCTCTCTCTCTCTCTGAGTGTGTTTCAATATTTGTGGTGGTTTTTTTTCTTGTTGTTTGTTCCGTTGCACATTGATAAAAGGCTGTATAGTTTTATTTGATATGAGGGAAGGTGATAGGGTATATTTTTTCATTAAAAATGTGGGACAAGTTCATATGAGCAGACCAGACTCCAATGGATGAACTTGCACTGAGACATATCTGGGAACACATGCTTAATCAGATAGGCCTTAACATACATGAAAAATACATTAAATCCAGTGGGGGAGGTATGAGGTCTAAATTTGATTGAGATCTATTATATGAAATGCACAAAAACTCAATTACAAGTATACAGAAAAATGTGGGGTATAAATTGATCTTTTCTCCCAGGAATAAATGAATACTTTAAATAGAAATGATCACCTGGGCATAATGATACAAGCCTATGATCCCAGCATTTGGGGAATGGAGGCAGGGGAATCTGGAGTTCAAGACCAGTCTTAACTAACATATAGTAAGAACAAGACCACCCAGGTCTTGACCTTGTCTCAAGAAAACCCAAAATAGTAATAGTAGTAGTAGTAGTAGTAGTAGTAGTAGTAGTAGCAGTAGTAGTCGTAGTAGCAGTAGTAGTAGTAGTAGCAGTAGTAGTAGTAGTAGCAGTAGTAGTAGTAGTAGTAGTAATAGTAATAGTAGCAGTAGCAATAAAAATCCAATGTGCAGGGAGATTTATATTAGTCCAGGAAGA
This sequence comes from Nannospalax galili, assembly GCF_000622305.1. Taxonomy (NCBI): domain Eukaryota; kingdom Metazoa; phylum Chordata; class Mammalia; order Rodentia; family Spalacidae; genus Nannospalax; species Nannospalax galili. The sequence goes on along the minus strand of NW_008342018.1, from coordinate 5,523,586 downwards.
AGTGTCTTTGGAAAAGTACATTTTTAAAGAATATTTTATTTATTTTATCTTATGTGTAGGACTGCATTGCCTGCATGCATATAAGTGCACCTGTGCTGGAGGTCAGAAGAGGGCATCAGGTCCCTTTGAACGGGAGTTAGAAAGTAGTTAACTGCCATGTTTGGAAATTGAACCCTGGGTCCTCTGGAAGAGCAGCCAGAACTCTTAATCACTGAGTCATCTCTCCAGTTACCAGAAAAATGTAATTTTTAAGTTCATTAAAACAATTCTCTTCTGTTAAAAGTCATTAGTTAGGTTACATTTTGTTTGAGTACCTTCTTTTCTCAAATCTTTATATGATTTTTATTATTCCTTCTTTCATTTCAGTTTGCAAATACTTAAGCTAAATAAATGTAAAAAGATACAGTTCATTTGTCTATATATCTCAAAATATAAGGAAGTTTTTCTCATTTTATTAAAATAACACTTTATAAATGAAATAATGGTGAGATTATGCATGCTAATATTCCTGAGTGTGTCTGATCCTTTGTACCATAGTATCTGTGTCTTAAGTAGTACCTGATTAACTGGTTAGTTTAGAATGGGATGCTAATTTGCTGTTACCATAGATTAGGATCTAAGAAAACAAGGGACATTATGCAAAAACCATATGATAATTTGTTAATATAGACAGATTTACAGCTATAATATATGATAGAGGGAACATATATTCTCATAATTAAAGAACAATATTTTATAAATTGTTGGCTATTAATACTATTCACATTTTGTAAAAATAAAGTGTAGTATCATTTTATCTATACTGGACATAAGATAGCTTTAATGACAGCTGTAACAACTAAAATTTAAATATTGTTTCGTTATTTTTTTCTGATTTCCAAAGTTGTAGTTTGCTGTGGTGGTCACTGATTTGGTTATTAGACCTTGAAGCTGGGTTTGGACCATCGATTAATGTTCTCCCTTAGCAGTATGCATAGTGCTCTCCAAAGTTATGAGAGCTTGTCTTCAGGGGAAGTGGCTTACAGATCAGTTCGGTCCCCATTGCTCCAAATCCAAAGTATACCTTGTCTTCACTGTAGGATCTAACCTCCAAGTTCTAGGAGGCAAACAAGGGCAATGGCAATAGCCTGTGTAATTTTGGGAGTATCTTGGACTTCCCTGGGCAAAACTCAAAGGAAATTTCCTTCTGTCTGGCACTGTTTCTTGTTATGTAGCCTTTAGCTATACACACAAACTCTTGTAGAGTATCATGTTTGAAAATTTTCAGTATGTTTTGGACTATATGATTCCCTCTGTTTTTTTGGAGGGTTTTTTTTTATTTAATTACCACATGATTAGCAGAAGCATTTCATTGCAGCTTTAATATATTCAGTAACAATTTCCAGAACAAGGACACATCTTCTTCAAAAGTGGCTGTAAATTTTTAGGTTCACAGTTGAATTAATAGGCATTATTTCTCTCTCCTCTTTCTATCCTTGTCTAACCCTCACTCCATGCCCCCCCATTTAAAGTATCCCTATTATCCCCACTTGTCTTGATAATTCCTGTTTGCTATGGTCCACCTCTCTTGTGCTTCTTCCCCTTTAGCCCTACAGTTCCTTGAATATCCCTCCATTTGCCCCTCCCATTTAATTACCCCTATTTTACACATTTCTCTCTTAACACCTGTCTCATACTGTTCTCTTAGGTTCTTTCTTTCCTTTTACCTCCCTGGATAATTTCCATTCTCCTGGTTCCTGTAGTTTCATCAGGATAGATACATATAAAGATTCAGTGCTGGAATCCACAAATCAGGTAGAATATAAATCATTTATTTTTCTGAGTCAGTGTTACTTCAATTAGTATACAGTTTCTAATTTCATCCATTTACCTGAAAATTTCATTAATTCATCTTTCTGTACCACTAAGGAGAACTCCATTGTGTAAATGTACCATATTCTTATTATCTACTTGTCAGTAGAGGGACACTTGGGTTGCTTCCATCTCTTACCTATTGTGAAAAGAGCAACAACAAGCATGGTTATAAAGTATCTCAACATTATGATGAGTTCTTTTGATATATGTCAAGGAGTTGTATAACTGTTTGATATGGCTGTTCATTTTTAGTTTTTTAAAGATCTTCACATTGCTTTCCATAGGAGTAGCATGAGTTTGAAATCTCACCAGCAGGGAATGAGTCATATCCACATCCTCCCCAGCATTTGGTAACATTCGTTCTCTTGATTTTAGCCAGTCTGATGAAATCTTAAGGTGAAATCTTAAGATAAAATCTTAAGGTGTTTTTAATTTGTATTTCCCTAATTACTAAAGATGTTGAACACTTTTTAAGATGTTTCTAGGTCATCATTATTTCTACTTTGGGGAACTCTCTGTTCAGATCCTTAGGCCCAACTTTTAACTGGGTCATTTATTTTCTTAATTCTTTGTTCATTGAGTTCTTCATATATTCTGGACTTTAAACTCTGCCATATGTGTTGCTGGTGTAGATTTTCCTCCCATTCTGTGGGTTTTCTCTTCACTTCCTTCATTGTTTCTTTAGCTGCACAGACGTTTTATAAGTTAATGATGTTCCACTTGTTTATTCTTGACCTTAATTCCTGAGTGACTGGTGTCCAATTTAGAAAGTCCTTTCCTACACCTATATCTTATACGACATTGGCAATGTTTTCTTCTAACCGTTTCAGAGTTTCAAGTTTCGTGTTAAGGTCTTTGATCGATTTTGAGTTGACATTTGTGCAAGGAGAAATATAAGGGTCTAGTTCAATTTTTCTACAGGTGGAGATTCATTTTCACGGGCACTATTTGTTGAAGATGCTGTCTTTTCTCCATTGTTTATTCTTGGCATTTTTGTCAAACATCAAGTGGCTGAAATTCACTGTACTGATGTTTGGGTATTCAATTGCATTCAATTGACTTAGGTGCCTAATTTGTGTCAGTACCATGCTGTTTTATTTCTATGACTCTGTAATATAGTTTGAGATCTTGTATAGTAATCCTCTTAGAATTGCTGTTTGTGCTCAGGATTTCTTTTACTACTGGGGATCTTTTGTACTTCCATATAAATTTTTGGATTTTTTTTTTCTAATACCAGGAAGTATGTTGTATTAGTTGCTTTTATGTTTCTGTGATAGAAACACTGACTAAAGCAACTTATAGAAGGAAGAGTTTATTTGAGCTTGAGGTTCCAAGGGGCAAGAGTCCATTGTGGCAGAGAGGCATAGTGGCAGAGATGGCTGGAGGAGGAGTGGAAGCTAAGCTCTCACATCTTCAAGAGGGCACAGGAACAAGACAGCAACTGGAGATCCAGAAAGGCTTAAGAGCTCTCTAAGCCTGCCCCCAGTGACCTGTTTCTTCCAGCATAGCCACACCTTCTAAGTCCTCCCAAAACAGTGCCACCAACTGGAGAAAAAAATGTACAAATACTCGGAGCCTATGGGGAATGTTCTCATTCAATCTGTCACATATGCTGTGGGGAATTTGAATGAGATTGTATTGAAACTACAAATGGCTTTTGGTAAGATGGTCATTTTCACAATGTTAATTCTTCCAATCCATAAGCATGGGAGTTCCTTCCGTCTTCTGATGTCTTCCTCAATCTCTTTCTTTAAAGATTTAAAATTTTCATTGTAAAGATCTTTCATGTCCTTGCTGAGGTTTATTCTGAGACTTTTTTTAAGGCTATTGTGAATGGGAGGGTTGACATGTACTCGTCTGATTGCTTGGTATTGGTATATAGAAAGGCTACTGATTTTGTATTTTATTTTTTAACCTGCCACATTACTGAAAGTGTTGATCAGTTCTAGGAGTTTTCTGGGGGGAACCTTTGGACTCTCTTAGGTATAGTGTCATATCTTCTGCAAAAGAGATAATTTGATCTCTTCATTTCCAATTAGTACTACTATAATTACCTTCTCTTGCCTTACTGCTTTAACAAGAGTTTCAATCACTATATTGAAGAGTAGTGGAGATCGTGGACAGCCTTGTCAAGTTCCTGATTTTAATGGGAATGCTACCAGTGTTTTTTCCATTTAAAATGATGTGACTGTGGGTTTGTTGCACATAGCTTTAATTATGTTGAGGTATGTTCCCTTCAGTCCAATTCCCTTTAGTACTTTTATCATGAATACATGCTGAACTTTGTCAAAGGCCTTTCCTGCATCTATTGAGCTGATCATGTGATTTTTGCCTTTGAGTACATTTGTATGATTTATGACATTTATTGGCTTAAGTATATTGAACCAACGCTGTATTTCTGGAATAAAACCAACTTGATCATGGTGAATAATCTTTTTGATGTATATCTGTATGCAGTTTGCAAGTATTTTGATGATAAATTTTGCATCTATGATCATTAAGGATAAGGGTATGTAGTTTCTTTTTTTGGTTGTGTTGTTACCTGGGTTTGGTGTCAGAGTGATGCTGGCTCCATAGAAGTTATCTGGGAGTTCTCCCTGTTTCTACGTTTTTGAAAAATTTAAGAAGCATTGGTTGTAGATATTCTTTAAGTTTCTGGTAGAATTTTGCTGTAAATTTATCTGGGCCTGGGCTTTATTTAGTTGGGAGGTTTTGTATTGCTGTTTCAATTTCCTTATATGTTTTAGATATCTATCCATTTCTTTTAGGTTTTCAAATTTAATTGACTATAGATTTTTTAAGTATTCCTTATAATGTTCTGAATCTTTTGGTTGTTTGTTGTGATGTTTCCCCTTACATTCCTGATTTTGTTTATTTGGACTTGCTCTTTCTTTTTCTTAACTTTGGTAAGGTTCTATTTGCTTATCTTTTCAAAAGGAGCTTTTTCATTTTTTGATTCTTTGTATTGTTTTCTTTGTTTCTATTTAATTAATTTCTGGACTGATTTTTGTTATTTCTTCTCATGTGCTGGATTTGGGGTTTATTTGTTCTTACCTCTCCAGAGTCTTGAGCTGCAATGTTGTCATTTATTTGTGCTTTTTCTTATTTTTTTTTAATGTAGTCAATTAGAGTTACAAACTTTCCTCTTAGGACTGCTTTTAAAGTATTCCAGAGGTTTTGTTGTGTTGTATTATCCTGTTCATTTAGTTCCAGGAATTTTTTTATTTCTTTCTTAATTTCTTCTTTTACCCACTCATCATTCAGGAGTGTGTTGTTTAATCTCTGTGAGTTCGTGTAGTTAACTAGGGCTACTTCTGATGTTGATTTTAAACTTTATTGCATTGTGGTCTGATAGAATGCATGAAATTATTTCAATTCTTTTTTTAATATTTATTTTTATTTTATGTGTATGAGTGTATGTACATGCACCCATGTTGTGCAGTGCCCATAGAGGTCAGAAGATGGCATCAGATTACAGTGTAACTGGACTAATGGACAGTTGTTAGCTGTCATGTGGGTGCTGGGAATCAAACCAGGTCCAATACAAGAGCATCCAGTGCTCTTAACCACTGAACCATTTCTCCAGCCCTAATTCAATTCTTTCTTATTTGTTGAGGTTTTTCTTGTGCCCTAGTATGTCACCAGTTTTAGAGAAATTTCCATGGGATGCTGAATAGAAAGCCTATTGTTTGGATGAAATATTTGACAGATGTCTGTTAGGTCCACTTTGTGTATGGTATCGTTTAATTCAGATGTCTCTGTTTATTCTTTGTCTAGTTGGCCTGTGTAATGAATACAGTGGTGTACTGAAGTTCCCTAATATTTGGTTTGGAATTAATCTGTGTCTTAAAGTCCTGCAGTACTGCTTTTCTGAAATTGTGTGTAACAGAGTTTGCTGCATATATTTTCTTGATTAAAATAACTTCTTGGTCAGTTGTTCCTTTGATTAGAATGAAGTGACCCTTTTTATCTCTTCTTATTAATTTTAGTTTGAAGTATCTTCTGTCATATATTAGAATTGCAACGCCTGCTTGCTTCCTAGTGCCTTTTGCTTGGACTATACTTTTCCATCCTTTCAACTTAAGGTAGTTCCTGTCCTTGAAGGTGAGATGGGTCTCTTGCAGAAAACAAAAAGATGGATTTGGTTTCTTAATCCATTCAAGTAGCCTGTGTCTTTTGACTGGGGAGTTCAGTCCATTGATATTTAAAGGTATTTAAAGATGTGTATTGGTTACCGTCATTTTAATTTGTTTGCATTCTTGGTCTAATTTTATGTTTCCACAATTATGCTTTGATTTATACTTAGTTTCTTTCTGTTGTCCCATGGGTGTAGTAATTTCTTTTGTCCATTCTTTGTATTGTTTTAAGTATTCTCGGAAGGACTGGTTTTGTGGACATGTATTCTTTCAACCTATTTGTGTCATGGAAGATTTTCTTCTCTCCTTAAACTATAATAGACATTTTTTGCTGGATAAAGTATTCTTGGTTGGCATCTATGGTCATTTAGAACTGTGAATACTTTGGTCTAGGCTCTTCTTGCTTTCATAGTTTGCATTGATAAGTCAGCTGTAATTCTGATAGGTTTTCCTTTGTATGTGACTTGTTGGTTTTCTTTTGCAGCTTTCTGTATGCTCTCTTTTTCTCTGTATATTTAGTGTTTTTACTCTGATAAGCCATGGGGAATTTCTTTTCTGGTCCTGTGTATTTGGTGTTCTTTGTGCTTCTTGTATTTGCATGAACATGTCTTTCCTTATTTTTGGAAAATTATCTTCTACAATCCTGTTTATGATCTGGTCAATACCATCAATCTGAAATTCTTCTCCTTCCTTTATGCCTATTATGCATAAAATTTAGACTTTTCATGATGTCCCATATTTCCTGCATATTCCATTTCTGTGTTTAAAAAAATCTTTCATAACCTTTACTTTAGCCATCTAATTCTTCAACTTTATTTTTTCACTTCCTTCTTCATTTCTGTCTGAGTTTTCTTCAATATTTCTAATTCTTTTGTCAATTCACTCAGCAGTTTATCCCTATCTTCATTTAGTTCTTTGATTTGTTTGTGTATTCCTTTAATGAACATCATTGAATTCTTTGATCATGTTTATGATTGTTCTTTTAATTTGGGGAAATTGTCTTCCATAATCCTGTTTAAGATCTAGTAAAAATACCATCATCCTGAAATTCTTCTCTTTTTCTATGCCTATGATGTGTAAATTTTCTCTTTTCATACTGTTCCACATTTTCTGCACATTTCATTCTGGTGTCCTTACATTTTGTGTCCTGGGGGAGTCTCCTTGTAAAATTCTTCTATAGAACTGGTGATGTTTAGTGGGAACATGTTTTGTTTTCTGTATTATTATTTTTCTTTTGTGATGCTGGCATGTGGATTTCTTTTGTTGCTTGTTATTCTGGTATGAAACTCAAGCCTTCTTTTGTTGTGTTGAAGTTTGCTTCTGTTTATATAATTAATGTGCCTTGATTGTTTTCTTATTGGATATATAAATCTGCTTGGTCTAGGCTTCAGGTTCTTTCTTTGATTTTATATTGGAGGGGTCAGATGGTAAGCTTACCACTATGCCAAGGACAGATCTAGGCACTCTCAGGAAGACTGAAAAAGTCTAGGCCCTTACTGAATATCAGAGAGGCCTAGCCATTGGGCAGTTGGAGGGGCCACACATGGTCCCAATGTAGCTGGATGGGCTCAGTGTGATTTGGGAAGCTCACCACAACACAGAGGCCGGATCCAGACACTTTCAAGCAGTCTGCTAAGTTCTGTGCCCCTATTGAAAGGCAGAGAAACCTAGCCCTGGAGCGCAAATTCTAAACGTAAGTCTCCATCTAGGAGTCTAATTTTTAATTTTTATTTTTCATGTATTATGGGATTATTTGGTCCTTACATCCTAAAATATAGCACTTTATCTTGTTTTCTTAATTATGTTTACAGAAGATGACCACCTGACAAATACTGCATCAATGCCCCCAGACCATGCTTGAATTTTTCTCAGTTTTGTAATTCATATGTCCACATCCCTCACACAGGATTATCATTTTTGGCTTGAAGGTTCACAAAATTTCCATAATTATTTGCATTAAATTGCTATGAATTAATAGAAATAGTATCATTTTGTCCAAAATTTTTACAAGAACATAATTTTGAAAATTGATAATAGACTGACAATGTATTAAATAAGTTTACAATTCTGAATTAGGCAACAGGCATAGCTATCCCAGGGCATGTGTGGAAAGTGAAATGCCTGTTAGGAAAAAAGAATTTCAGAAAATTATTTTGAAAATGCCACCTATATTCTATTAAATAGACATAGTATTAAAATGTCTCCTAATAACTTATTGTTATTCTCATAGATTAAGATGTCTCTCAACCCTCATCAGAGAGGCTTCTTGCAGTGAAGGCAATTATGACAGAAACCAACAACTGGTCAACATACAGAGAGTAAGAGATTTAGTGTGTTCAGTTCAAAATGAGATATCTGTATCACACTTTCCCCCCATTGCTCAGAGATCTCTGGAGATGGGGGACTGAAGGATTGTCATAGCCAGATGTAGTGGGTCACTTCAAGGAAACTGTGTTTTTCAGAGAGCAGGGAAGTCACTTATATCAACGAGTAGTGCTTGCGTAAGCATGAACAAGACAGGTTCAGGCTCAAACCAGACAAAATCCCAGCATGGGGGTGAGTGGTAGGCATGAAATGCAATCATAAACGAAGGAGTTACTAGATTATGATACATCCTGAAAGACAAAAGGTCAGTTTTCTTCATGGGTATGACCCCTATGAGGTCAACCACACTCCAGGGCTGGTAACAACCTCAAGAGTATTTGAGAAATGCCAATTGAAATCATTGGGTAGGGAAGAGAAAGGACATGAAGTTGGGTGGGTAAAGAGGTGGGGGTATATCTGAGAGGAGTTGGGAGATTAAAGAGAATATGATGAAAATATATTATTGAAAAAAATAAAATAAAATACTAAAATAATTTTTTCATTTTTTATATTTTTCTTTCAATTTGTGTATATTTCTTAGAAAACATCTGATCATCTTTATAACTCTCCCTCATCTGCACCCTCCGATAGCCCCTCCTAGCAGATTTCATGATTTCTGAAATCATTTATATTACGGCCTATCAAGTCAATATATAACCAGATGTCATTTAACGCAAGTTCATCCAGTGGTGTCTAGTCAGCCTATCTAAAGTCACTCCCTTTAAGAAGATCAGCTCTCCCTCACACAGCAGTAGTCAGCTGCCAATAGTTCTTTGGAGATTATGGCACCCATTTCTCAAGTTTTATACTGGATTTTGTCTGCTATAGTTTGCATGAGTCTTGTGCATGCTGACACCATTGTTGCAGATTCATATGAGAAAGGTGTAAGGAGTCTGTAAGACTCTGTTTCCATATGATCATGTACCACCTCACATGTCTTTACAATCTTTCTGGCACTTAAGACTTCTTGATATAGCAATATATCTCTCATATTAAAAAAGACAATATATTTAAATAAACACACAGGGCTGCAGTGCTGTCATCAGACCAATGTCAAAAGAAATGCTAAAGTGAGATACTAAGGTTGATAGAAATTGCTTGACAGCAATTTAAGTCCTCAAAGTGAACAATGGCCATGTGATGGCTAATCCTGGGTGTCAACTTGATTGGATCTGGGATTAACTGAAATGAAAGAGATCTTGATTGGATCATCTAAAGCCAGAAGACACACCCTAAATGTAGGCATTACCTTCTGATGGCAGCCAGTATAAAAGACCAAGGCAGAGCAGCATGCCAGGCTTCTTGCTGCTTGCCTTCTCTCTCGCTGGTGAGTTCATCTTGCTGTTGTTGACTGAAGACTAGCTGATCTTTTGGAATTTGTCAGACCTTCAGCGCCAGATTGGGACTACTGAGACATCCAGCCTTGTGGACTGAGCGACTATGGATTCTCAGCCTCTCCAGTGTGGTGCAGCCATTGTTGGACTACTCCGACTCTATCCTGTGAGCTAAGCTGATAAATCTCTATACATATTCATTCTACCGGTTCTGTTTCTTTGGAGAACCCTGACTAATACAGACCACAATCAGGAGTGTGCTATTTTGTACTTTTCTTGGGGAGTTGAGAACAAACATGTAGTCACCCCAGATAAGGCATCAACTACAAAAGAAACAAAAGATTCCACTACTAGCTTCTTGAACCAAAAAGTTGCTTGGTGTCACTTACCAGATCTTAGGAGAGCAGTTGTGAACAGGAGCATGGCTGACTCAAAGGCACCTGTATCACAGAAAACCCACACGGCCATGGGTGATGAATCAGAGCTCCTGTATCCCTGGGCTCAGTTTGAAGGCAGCTCCAGGAAGAGTCTCTGCTCCCACAGCAATTGTTCACTACATATAAAACCTTCAGCCTGTGGACCTTCAGCTTTTGAGTTTTTCCATTTTCTGATCTTCCTGGGTTTGTAAATTTCCTGAACTGTCTGTGTCTTCTGAGGGAATGTTTCAATTTAGAGGAAGTAAGTACAGCAGATGTGGCTACAACTAATATTTTACATGTTTTAAAATAATTTTTCTTTTTAGTTTCTTTCAAACACCTGTCTAAAACAAAATCAATAAGATTATCAAATACTTTTTAAATAAAGGTAGGTGACATTTATATAATAAAAATATATAAAGAATGGTTTAAATTTGATGCAGAGAAATACAGTATTCAATTATGATGTTTTCACAGTTACCATAAAGTTGTACCATATGAAGTCATAAGACCACTATTAAAATATAAGGAATGAAAATTTAATATTGAAAGAAAAATTTAATATTTGTAATAACCCTTAATAAATAATGAAAAAATAGCATGAAAACATCATATGAGATATATTTCCTTAAAACTGTTTAGATATTATAAAAGACAGCCAGATGAACTAACAGTGGATCTGACAACGGAACAGAAGAGCAAATAATGAGGAAACAATCACATGATTTATCTACCTTTATTTCTATAGGCAAATGCATTTTTAGTGAATGAAATCTTGTAATTATTAGCAATCATTTTAAGTGAGGTAACCCATATCTAGAAAGACAAACACCACATGTTCTTTCTCATAAGTAGATGCTAGTTTTAATCTTTGATAGGTTTGTTTCAATTGGAAAATCTTTAGAAGTCAGGATACTAATAAGGGGACACTGGTGCAATAGTGGTACAAATGTTATTGGAGTAACCAATCATCTTTTAATTGGATTTAAGGGCCATTTCACAAGATGGAGTACATACTATACTTTTGTTAGGGCCAAGAATCTTTGACTAGAAAGCCCATAGGGGAGAACCTAGTATTATCATTCTGCTAAATAGACATAGCACTATACTGACATAATGGCTTATTTTTATACCTATAGATCAATGCATCTCTCAGTTCTCATCCAAGAAGGTCTTTCTGGCAACAGATGGCAATTAACACAGAGAATCACAACTGGTCAACATTAGGAGAATAAGATATTGAAGAGTAAGAGTGCTCAACACTAAATCGAACACCTCTATCTCACCCTTTTCCCCCAAGGTTCAAGGATCATTGTGGAAAAGAAGGCAGAAAGTTAAGCATCAGAGATTGTAGATGAATACAAGAAAAAACTGTGTTGTTTGGCCACCACAAGGTATTTGATCATATGAACCAACAGCAGTTATGCCAACATGCACGAGACATGTGTAACACAGCCAGACATGGATGGGGGTCGTAAACATGAAGCCTCAGCTCTAGCTGAGCATATATTAAGAATTAATAGATGCTGGGAGATTCAGAGTCAGTTTTCCTTATTAGTTTGATAATTTCTAGGTTGACCAGATGCAAAGAGATTGACTCATACCCGAGAACATTTAACAAACACAGATTAGACTCAATAGGCTCTAAAAAATTAGAAATAATTAAAGAGGACATGAAGTCAGGGGTGTAGTAAGGTGGGGATGCAGAGGGGCTAGAAGGTCTGAATGTGATCAAAATTATTGTATGAAATTCTAAAATCAGTAAAAATACTTTTAAATGAATTATATTAAAATAATGTAAATAAGGTTCAATTTTTGATATCTAAACAAGGGCTCATTTCAGTACAGACAGTGTGTTGGACAGCTTTAGTGTCAACTTGACACACCTGGGTTGAGGGAGCCTCAATTGGGGAATTTCCTCTATTGGACTGGCCTGAGGCCAGGACTGAGGAGCATCTTCTTGATGAATGATGTGGGAGGGCCCAGCCCACTTTGGGTAGTGCCACCCCTGGGCAGGTGGGCCTGTGTTGCATAAAAAAGCAGGCTGAGCAGGGGCCAGGGGAACAAGCCAATAAGCAGCATTCCTCCGTGGCCTGTGCTCCAGCTCCTGCCTCCAGGTTCCTACCTTGGGCTCCTGGATGAACTATGACCTGGGATATGTAACCTAAATAAACCCTTTCCTCCCCAAGTTGTTAGTAGTCAGAGTATTTTGTCACAGCAATGAAGAAACAAACCAGAACAGACAGTATGTTAAAAACAAATGAACTTACTAATATATAGCTTGAAAAGATGAGCAGATAAAAGTTAGAGAATAATGATATCAAAATATTTTTAAAGATAGTGACTCATAAATAGCTAAAAGAAAAATTCAACATGATGATAAGGTCAATGAATTGTAAAGACAGCAATTCAAGTATGCCTGTCAGTTTGACACCATGTAAAACAAAAGTTAAAACAATTGAAACCAGTAAGAAAAAATTATTAAACATCTTTGGACAATGTAAAAACTCTGTCCTAGGGGTGGGAGAGATGGTTCAATGTTTAAGAACACTTGCTCTTCCAGAAGACCCAGTTTCACTTCTCAGCACCCACATGGTTGCTAATAACTGTCTGTAAGTCCAGCTCCAAGAATTCAAAACCCTCTTCTGGCCTGTGCAGGCATTGCACAATGTGGTGCACTTACATAAATGCAGGCAAAACACTCCTAAAAAAAAATAAAAATAATAAATAAAACAATAAAAACCCTCTATCCTAGCCAATGATAAAATAAACAGCATTAGAAAAACAAATGTATGCATGATCTGAATAACACCATCAATCATAAAGAATATTCATAATATTTTTTAATATTCCTAACAACATTACAGAACACACTGAAGAATAGCCTTCTTCAACTGTGCAGTAACATTCCCAATAAACTATATGCTGCTTTTATCAAATAAAGTTAAATCAATTTTATAGGATCAAAAACATGAAAAATGTATATCAGATCACAGCGAACAAAGCTAAGACCTTCTCTTGATTTCAGTACCGCTTGAATAAAAAGAAGACAGTTTGGGCTTGGAGTGATGACCAGGCACAGATCAGTGGATCTAGACGAGAAAAACTCACTAACAAGGAACACAAAGGAGGTTGTTCCTGGTAGCATTTTTTGAGTTTGGCAATCATACCTCATCACAAACATTTCACAATTATATATTAAAACACACTTTCATGGTTTTATTTATGTTTTTTATGTTTGTTTTTTATGCCATATACAGATTCATTTATTCAACATTAACCATATTTATAATTATAGTAAAATTATTTGAAGTGCCTTCTAATTTCATTTCCAAAATTTTCCCATAATTATTCTTTAGGGAGCTGGATAGGTGGTTCAGTGTTTAGGACCACACATTGCTCTTGCAAAGGACCTGTGTTCAATTCCTACCAGCTATGTCTCATAAGTAATTAACTCCAACTCCAGGGCATCCAAATCTCTCTTCTGGCCTCTATGGGGACCTGCATGAGTGCGTGCGCGCGCACGCGCACACACACACACACACACACACACACACACACACACACACACCCCAAAAGGGATCATGTTCCTAGGCTCCAAGTATTTGAATACTTGGGACCCATTTTATGGTGAGACTTGTGGAATCTTTTGTGGGTGTGGCAGTGTTGGAGGAAGCATGTCACTGGACACAGGGTTTTAGAGTTCTTAAACCTTACTGTATTATTTACTGTTTCAGTCTGCCTCCTGTGCCTGCTTGAAGATGTGAGAGCTAAGCTTTCTGCTCTGATCACCTCCTACCAAGATGCCTCCTTACCATTATGGAATCTCCCTCTAGAGGCATAAGCCAAATAATCCATTCCTTCTATAAGTGACTTTGGTCATGATATTTTATCACAGCAATAGAAAAGCAATTAAAATACCATTTCACTAGTTCTTCTCTTTTCTATAATTTTGTGAGACTGTATTTTAAAAATATTATGAAGTACAAATAACCTTTAAATTGATGATACTAGTGCTATTTTTAATATTTGTTTCAACTTTGGAGATCATTATGTTTAATAGTGGATGTATGATTACTAAAGGGATAGATTTTTGCTGTTCTGATTTTTGAATGCTTTGCCCACATTTTTACATGAAAAAAGTTTTAGCAAAACTTTCTTCCTTTGTACTGCCACTCACTGTTGTAATATTAAAAAACAAGACTAGAAAACTTATTAATTAGAATCTCTGAGGCTTCACCTCTATTAGGGGAGCTCTTTGCAGTTGAAGGTGCCAGAGAGAGGGAAAATCACTTTCCTTTGGGGATGTGGCCACTGGTTGTTTCCTCATGTCCCTGCGGATTGCCACACAACCATGTGCATATGCACAGCAACAACTAGACTCAGGGTTGATTAATAACAAATAAAAGAGAACATGGATTTGGAAGGGTGATGAAGTTAGAGCACTAGAGTGAATAAGAGGGAAGTAGTTTTGCATGAATATGAAAATACAGATTGTATAAATGTATGAATCTCTGAAAGAATAAAAATACTACTTTTTAAAAGGTTTTCTTTTTCTTTTTATTCCCATGGATTCAATTTTCTTTGAGTCATATTAGTCTTTCTATTTTGTATTTTGTTTAAAATAGCAGTTGGTTATTTCAAGAATTTTAAAACTTGAAGGTTATTTTTAATTCTAAAGAAATGATTTCACCTCTTCTATTAAGTGTTGATATAGTCAGCAAAATTAAAATATATGAGGAAGTAAATGCATCTATAAACATTTCTTCACGATCCAAGAAAAATTAGACTAATGTATAGATTTTGGGAACAGTTTAGCCAAATTAATAGGAGTCCTGATGTTTATACACAATGATAGATATATTACATTTTCAATATTTTAATGCTTTCTAGGTTGTTTTTAAAAAGTTAGTGAAGGACCATCCTAAAGCCATTGTCTTCCATGTGAAATTTCATTAATTTTTCAAGTAACCATTTCTCAGAGATGTTTGACTTAAGAACCAATTAAAATGAAAACGTTCCCAGAGAACCTTTTAGAAGAATCTACTGTGACACATGTTCCCTGTGCATGTTTGTCAGCTGGGGACATCTGCCAAATTCTAGTAAGAAATGCTTTCCTCTATTAAAAGAAATCATTGCACCTGTGACTTATAAAATATGTTCATATAATTTAAAAATACATGTGTATGCTCTATACTTTAAACTAGAAGTATTGCATTATTTTATTAATTCTGTGACAAATATTTTTCCCATTTAAATATTTGCAGGTTTTTGGCATTTCAATTTTTATTTGCATAATATTCTAAGAATAGTAAGTTGTTATTAACACTCTTTAATCCTTTGTTTGGTTATTCATTCAAACTTTCTTCTTTCTTACTATTTCTCTAATAACTTACTTTTTCCCCTAGTGATAGGCCACAAATTCCATTCAGTATTTGAGACCGATTTCAAACACTGTGAAGAATCCACAGTGATGTCTTCAAAAACAAAATTAAACCAAATGTTTGAGCCAATTACCTCTAAGTCAAAATAAGAATTAGATAGAGATGCAAATATTTTTTGAAATGAGTTTGGTAACTTCAAATATCATGATATGTGATATGATATTGTATACATTCTGATTTACACTAATGTTATGAAAATTTATTTGTGTTTAGATCACTTTTCATTGTAAGGGTTTAAAAACTGAGGCTTGAATGAAAAACCATATATTAATTCAGATGAATGCTTTGTTCAAGATACTTCACTTCACTTTGTTAAATCCAGTTGTAATTCTCTCACACTAAAGTTCATGATCTTTTTAATTAAGAGCAAGAATAAGCCCCACTCATGGTGGTGACTTGGGCCCTAAATTGTTAATTTGGTATATATTCTTAGGATAGTTCATATAGCTGTAATTGGGGCACAGCCATTTCTTAGGATTCTACTTCCTACCAGAGCAGCCAATTCAGATGAGATACAGTGGTTTTATTTTACATAAATATGTGGTATGAGATTCTTATTGACTTCATCTTTCTTATTTTTTTCTTATTGAACTTTCTATGTATCCATGTAGGTAAACATGAAAGCCAGATATCCATTTCATTCGCCTCAAGAACTTTTAGGAAATATTAACCTCTGCATATTTTGTAGTGATTGCCTTGGGATAGATGACATGTCAGTGTTGAGTCCTACAAGATATTCGTGACTCAATGTCAAGCCACCATAACACTTAAGGTAGATTTATATAGCCATTGATTTAACTTAAAGGGAAAATAGCGTCCTTCTTTTAAAAAGTATTATTTATTTTTTATTTTTATGTGACAGTTTTGCCTGCATGTTTTCAAATACATCATGTGTGTACAATGCTCACAGAGGTCAGAAAAGGAGTCCATACGATCCCCTGAATTGGAGTTACAGATGGTGGTGAGCTCCCATGTGGGTTTTGTGAATTGATGTTAGGTTCTGTTAATCACTGAGACATCTTTTCAGCACCAAACTTCATTTCTAATGAAATGTAAAGGTGGGACTTGGAAAAAAGTGTTTGCAGCTTTCCACACCTTCCTTACCTTACTACTGTTAACTTAAATTAAGAACATTGAGGTATAAACCATATACTATTGAAGAACACAGTGACCCTTTGGTAAACTTTAAGTTTGATTTTAAGAATGAAGAAAATGTAATTGGTTCAATATTAAATAAATCAATCATCAATCTTGAGTGTTTTTGATATGGAAACCATAAATGCTTTCCTACAGGCCACTAAAGATATCATAATAGATTTCCTTATTTTATCAAATAATGATACTTAGCATTTAATTCAGATAAATAAAAGCAAACTAATTTTTATAATCACTATGCAGATCTTTTAGTTTTACCATAAGGATCTTTTACTTTTTCTCTAGTTTTTCACCTCATTGGCTGTCATTGGATATAGTGTCCTGCTGCTGTGGACTTTGACTGATCAGTTTTTCTTAGATTGCTTATATATTATGTATGAGAGCTACAGCTTCATTTCAATTTGGTACTCTGTTTCATACCTCATAAAACTGATGCCTGGTTTTATAGTTTGCTCGAACTGAGTTGCATACTTTTTTCCTAACATTTTATTACGCTTTCTGAATTTAGTAACTGAAAATATTAAGTAGCATGAGAAAGCATCTATGTAGATAAATATATAAAGCTATGTTATTTGAAAACAGTCATGGTCAATTTTAAACCATTACAGGTACTGATTATTTAAAGCAGTGTGATATGGAGAAGTTGCTGCAAGCTTTTGGAAGAACAATAAAAAATCCAGGGAGGTAGATTAATGGAAAAATAAAAGAAGGGTAGAGCATGATGCTGCAAAAGTGATTGTTATTCAGAATGCTTTCGGCCCCACGTGAGAACAATGACATTCAAATGTTGATAAGTATATGCAATCACTCTAATTATATTTTACTTTCCTGTGGTTTTTTGAGGTAGGGTCTTCATGTAGCCCCAGCTACCTGGAACTCACTATGTAAACCAGGCTGACCTGGATCTCACTGAGATCAGTCAGCTTGTGCCTCCCAAATGCTGGGATTAAGGCCTGCACCACCAAGTTGGTGAAATTACTATATTTATACTTTAATATAAAGAAATGAAGTATAAAGGTTATTATCATGTGAATTAGTTAAGAAAACTAGGATTTGAGTCTTCGCCACATTTACCTCAGTAAGTTTTATAGAAAAGAATACGTATGTCCCAGCTTGAACTAACTTTTGAATTGTATTCATTTGCATACTTTTTTTTTTTTACATTGCCAATTACTTAGATTTTTATCATATCTCCATGTTCTAGAGCAGAACTTCTAATTACTTCCTTTCACCTTTTGTCTTCTGGGAATCAACTTTATATTTCTGTATTTGTTATATCTCCCCAAATAAACAGTTTAGCATATAGTGTTCATTTTAGTCACAGTAAATTAAAGACACTATAAGGGATATTTAGAGGACAAGATTTAACTGATAAATGCGACTCTCCTTTGCTGCTTATTTACCAAATTTGAGTACAATAAAGTTTGCTTCTGTCTTTCTGTTGCATCTTTTATGTACATGTATCACTTGGAGTGAATCTGTCATGAAATTCACCTTGAATGATGTATGTAGCGAAGTCTTGTCTGTTCATTTATCTGTCCTTTCATCTTCATTTATTAAATAATATTGATGCATTTCACCTTTCATTAGTTTTCATTAAGTGAATTTAAATCTTCTAATAAATAAAAATGAATCTTTAATGAATATCTGGTCATGAAAATTTATAGTCGTTGTCTTCATAGATGCCAAAAATTATTTTGAATTTTTAAAGATACATAGAGCAGGCATATATTGAGTAAAATGCAATGTTAATCTTGATTTTATATATTAGGCCTTCATAAATCTACTCATAATAATTTGACAGATAGTAATGCCACTAAGAATGTGAATACCAACACAGAAATTAATAGATTTAGTTGATATTAATTTATTTGTATAAGGAAACTATGTATTCTACACTGTTAATTTATATTTCATATAAAAACAAGTATAAAAAATTTCAGATATATGTTATTGAACATTTGTATTTATGCCATTGTGTAGTTTTAACATAAAAAGTGGCTTTACAGTCTGGTAGTTCCAAGAATGCTTGGATGCAACAAATTGTGATCATGGCTGACAAGTACACTTGGTCTTATAATAAGACTCTGTCAGTTGCTCTAACAACTAAATTGCCTGTTTCCCAAAACATTCTTTGCACGTCTCCTGCATGTTTCAGTCTTGAAAGGATGGACTATCTACATTGCCATTTTCAGCTCTTTATTTGGAATTCAGTTCAATTCCAGACTGAAAGAGCAAAATTTTACCTCACACTGCTCATCTCTTTCCTTTCCACCCCTCCACTCACAGCAGGAGAAGCTGGGGCAGACTCCTGGGAATGATTTAAAAGGAAAATTGACACTACTTCGTCACTGGAATGGCCAGAGTCCAAAGGGGATCAGCTCAAGTAGCAAATGTTCAGCTGCCAGGACAGGAATGATTGGAGGTCTGTTTGGACTTCAGCCAGTGAATACCTCACTAGAAGCTGGCAATGGCATGGCTTCCCTCCAACCATCTGGTTTAATAGAAAAACAAATATTAGGCAACTGAATAACAAATGCCTCTTCCCTTATCCATGTGTTATTGTCCAGGTAAGAACTGAAATATATTCTTCAAATATTGAGAGATTCCTTAAAAATCTGCATACAAATATTATTCTAAAAGTACATATTAATGGTAAATTTTGCTAATGTGAATTACCTGAGTTCATCTTAATTTTATATTATTGACTTAACATTAAATCAAAAATGTAAAACTCAACCCAAAATTTCTTAAATTTAATGGAAATGTATATGGTTCTGAAACATGTATTTGACTAAGCACTGGCGAAAGCTGAAAACTACCAAGAATACAGAATAAGCATAAAGTCACATTTTAATCAGAACATTGTAATAAAGGAATGCACTTTATTTACCATTGTTAGTTACTAATGCATTTTGTAAATTACACAGTTGACAAATACTGAGTATTTTTCCAAAATCTTAAATTTTTATTACATAAGCCTTGTCTGGTATGTGGCTTTGTAAAACAAAAAATGTAAGTTGGATGAAATAGTTGAACATTATTTCATCTTTCATAGAGCTTTGACATTTATCATTTATTCTATTATTTCAAGCAAATGTTAAACAATTTGTTTTTAGCAAGAAGAACAATTTCAATTTTGCATACACAAGGCCATTTTACAGAGTGAATAGTATTACATGATGTAGCATATTTTAAGTAAATCATAATTCTTTGAGTTTAGAAAGATGAGGAGGAATTGTGGTAACCAAATTAGATGTCACACTGTGCTAAATATGCAAGACTAAAATAAAATCTATGTGCAGATGGTGAAAATTAAATCCATTCGCAACTTCACAAGCTATGTCTATATGATAAAAAATATCAGTTCAACAAATGGCGCATCTGTCATATTTGACAATCTTCAATCCAT
Source organism: Nannospalax galili (assembly GCF_000622305.1). Classification (NCBI taxonomy): domain Eukaryota; kingdom Metazoa; phylum Chordata; class Mammalia; order Rodentia; family Spalacidae; genus Nannospalax; species Nannospalax galili. The sequence goes on along the minus strand of NW_008342018.1, from coordinate 5,503,471 downwards.
TTCGATTGATTGTAAATATCTTGGGGCTAATTATACAAAAATGTTTTGACATTAAAAATTATGTCATTGCTATAATTCTTTTCTGCACCCCTTTAAAGCAAATATTGTTATAATCTCTAAGAAGATCAGTACAATAGAATAGTTTATTTAGAAAAGTCACTATTTAAAAAAAACAAAGAGAACCACATTTTCATTATCCACTCATCAATTGAGGGACACTTTTGCTTCCACCTCTTAGCTATTGTGAAGAGAGCAGCAACAAACATGGATGTACAAGTGTCTCTGCGATAGGATGAGTTCTTTGGGTATATACCAAGGAGTGGTATAACTGGGTGAAATGGTAGGTTCATTTGTAGTTTTTTAAGAGTTCTCCACACTGCTTTCCATAGGTGTTGAACCAGTTTGCAGCCCCACCAACAGTGGATGAGTTTTCCCCTTTCCCCAATACTCTCCAACATTTGGTATCATTTGTTTTCTTGATCTTAGCCAGTCTAACTGGGGTAAGGTGGACTCTTAAAGTGGTTTTAATTTGCATTTGCCTAATTATTAGGGATTTGAACATCTTTTAAGATGTTTCATAGCCATATTTACTTCTTCTTTTTAGAACTCTCTGTTCAGCTCCTTAGCCCATCTTTTAATTAGGTTACTTCTTGTCTTGGTTCTCTGTTTCTTGAGTTTGTTACAAATTCTGGTTATTAAACCTCTGTCTGATGTGTCGCTGGTGAAGATTTTCTCCCATTCTGTGGGTTTTCTGTTTGCTTCCTTGGTTGTCTTCTTTGATGTACAGAAGCTTTTTAGTTTAATGAGGTCCCATTTGTTAATTCTTTCCCTTGTTTCCTGGGCATTTGATGTCCAGTTTAGAAAATTCTTTCCTATGCCTATGTCTTGTAGGTTAGTCCCAACGTTTTCTTCTAATAGTTTCAGAGTTTCAGGCTTTACATTGAAGTCTTTGGGCCATTTGAAATTGACTTTTGTTCAGGGTGAAAGATAGGGATTTACCTTCATTCTTCTACAAGTGGAGATCCAGTTTTGCCAGCACCATTTGCTGAACATGCTGTCTTTCCTCCAGTTAATGTTCTTGGCCCCTTTGTCAAATATCAGGCGGCTGAAATTGCATTTACTCATATTTAGGTCGTCAATTTTTTTCCATTGTTCTATGAGTCTAATTTTG
>NW_008342018.1:5499547-5502193 GCF_000622305.1 Nannospalax galili | reverse complement strand
ATTGCATTGAATCTATATGTTGCTTGTTGTTGGATGGTCTTTCTCACAATATTAATTCTTCCAATCCTTGAGCATAGGAGGTCCTTCCATCTTCTGATGTCATCCTCAATTTCTTTATTTAAAGAGTTAATATTTTCATTGTAGAGCTCTTTGATGTCTTTGGTCAGGTTTACTCTGAAATATTTTTTTTTTTCTATTGTGAAAGGGAGTGTTTCCATGTACTTGTTCTCCAATTTCTCGTTATTGGTATATGGAAAGACTACTGATTCATATTTGTAGACTGATTTTATAACCTGCCACTTTACTGAAAGTGTTAATCATTTTTAGGAGTTTTCTGTTGGAATTTTTGGCATTTCTTAGATTTTAATTTATTAAGTTACTATCATAAAATTATGTCATATTTTTTACTCTGTGGAATTATTCCTCACTTTTAAGTTGACAAAAATGATATGTAATGAAATTTCTATGTCAATATATACATTCACTAAATATTCTGGAATTTATTTGTTTTCATATCTCTCATTAGAGTCAAATCTAAATCTCTGATCAAGATATGGAGTGATCAAGTAAGTCAACTTGAACCTCAATATTTCAGTTCTGTCTTCTTAAGGCAATGAAAAACAAATGGTAGGTTGACTACACTCTAAGGGATAGGTCCACACTCAAGAGAACTCTGGAAACACAGATTAGACATGATAAGCCTTTCAATAAAAATAGTAATAATAATAAAGGTATTGAAGTCAGGTGTTGGATGCAGATGTTGGAGACTGTTGTTGGAGAGTTGGAGGGAGTCTGAACATAAACTAAAAAGTTATAAGAAATTCTCAAATCAATAAATATATTGAAAAAATAATGCTTAAATAGTAAAACAAGAAAAACACTGTTTCCTAATCAGTGACAGATACATATGACTAAATGAGTACCACCTATATTCAGTGAATGTTTAGACTGTCAAGAAAAATGAATCTCACAAAAAAATGTAATGTCAGGGCTGAAGGAATGACTCAGTGAATAAGAGCACTGGCTACTCTTGTAGAGTACCAAGGTTCAGTTGCCAGCACCCACATGGCAGCTAACAACCATCTATAACTCTGGTTCCAGGACATCCAACACCCTTTTCTGCCTCCTTAGGCATTGCACAACATGGGTGCACTTACTTACATGCAGATGATATACTCATACACATTGAATAAAAATAATACCTTTTTATACTGGTAATAAAAAATTATATTAGAAAAGAATGACAGTATTTTGTACATTGAAAATCTGTATAAAATAATAAATGGATAGTCTCTGCTACTGAAAAAGTTATAGAGAAACCAGAAAATTCTCATATTTGTGCATTGATGGTGTGGTTACAAATTTGAAAAAGATTTCATACATTTTAAAAAGTTAATATACACTTACTATGTCATTAGATAATTATACAAAAAAAAACATTTTCATAGACCATACTTTGATGCAGATGTTTACACCAGGTTTATTTACAATAGCTTTGAATTGAAAATAAGCAAAGTAACTGACATTAGATAAACAAATAAGTTATGTGTAATGCAGTTATGTGGTTAATAAGTAGACAATCTAATAATCTCTCACACAGATGAAATGAAGAGACATCACCCTGAAGAAAAGAAATCAACAATCACTTGTGAGTCCCTGTTGAAGACATCTTAAGACACCAAACTAATTCAAAGTGAGTCAGGTGAGATCAGCTACTGCCTATTTTGGATTACAAAAATGTACAGAATCCAATTTTCTAGACAGGAAGTTTTCTAAGTCTTGACTGGTGTAGTGTGTGAGAATTAATTAAGAATAACATGTAATATGTATTGCTATTTAAAGACAAAGCATTGGATGTTAGAACAATAAAACAAAAATACTTTATATTTCCTGGAAATGCACCACATTTAATCTTGTGACTCTAAGATTATTTTTTTATTATTTGAATTAAATAAGAAAACAAGTTAGAAATCTTAGGCAGCATTTGGTATAATAAATGCCACCTGACCATTAAGAAAGTGTTATTGGAGCATTTGACTTAATACTAAGACATGACTCCCTTAAGGAAAGGTCTTAGCAACACAAAGAAGCATGTGTTCAAAATCATATTTAACTAAACAAATTTGAACACATATGTCAATTTGTCACAAATATTTGTGAATATGGCTTGTTTTGTTTTGGGTCTTTTTGAGTCAGGGACTCCCTGTAGCCCGAGCTTTCCTGGAACTCACTATGTAGTCAAGGCTGGCCTTGAACTCACAGAGATCCACCTACATCTGCCTCCTGAGTGCTGGGATTAAAGGCATGTGCCACCATGACTGGCCATGAATATGTTTTACAAATCTTTATCACATGTAAATTCTCAGGGTTTACAGAAATGTTAATCAATTATTTAACTATTTTTAGATTTGAAACAATGATAAAAATTATTTTTTTTAATTATTTCATAACCAAATGATTAGAAGAGGCATTTCACTACAACAGTATTGACATATTCAATAACAATTTCCAGAGCTAAGACGCTTCTCTTTCAAAATTGGCTGTAAATTTTAGGCTTACAGTTGAATTAATACAGTTATACAATATTGTACTCAGTATAAACCCTATAAGATATAAAATTAAATGAGGTTTTAACCTTTAAAAAAG
>NW_008342018.1:5491616-5499437 GCF_000622305.1 Nannospalax galili | reverse complement strand
TATAATGTTTGACAACAGGTATTTCATAAATTGTCCATCATATACAGGGTCCTTTACATTCCATTCCATTACATTTTGCATGAATGTATATTCATATGTACATACCTCACCGTTTATTTAGTTAAGCAGTAACCCTGTATGATTTTAAAATATGATCGCAGATCTCACTCTTATCTAAAGGAATATTGCCAACTGATTGCTGCCAGATGAGGAAGAGCTGATCTTCCTAACGAAAGGAACTCTAGATAGGCTGACTAGATTCAGAGAATGGACAAGCACTCGGGAATGGCTGGGGGCACTGACAACACAGTGGACAGTAACAGGGATGAAATGTTTTTCACATGTACTAATTATTAAGGAGCAAATTTTTATGCTTTGAAGAATTATTATTTTTTAAATTTTTAAAAAATTTAATAACCACATGATTAGAAGAAGCATTTGATTACAGCTTTAACATATTCAGTAACATATCCAGAGCAAGAGTACATCTCTTTCACAAGTGTCTGTAATTTCCTAGGTTTACAGTTGAATTGATACAGTTATACAATATTGAACTCTGTATAAACCATATAAGACATAAAATTAAATGAGATTTTAAACTTTGAAAAATTCTTTTACAATGTGCTTTTGGCTTCTTATAAGATAGGTCTAAAGGAATGTTGGCAACTGATTGCTGCCAGATGAGGAAGAGCTGATCTTCCTAACGAAAGGAACTCTAGATAGGCTGACTAGATTCAGAGAATGGACAAGCACTCGGGAATGGCTGGGGGCACTGACAACACAGTGGACAGTAACAGGGATGACAGTGTTTATGGGCTCCGGTGGGGGGTGGGGGGGCTATGGGAGAGTGCCACTTGGGATGTGGATATACAGATGAATAAGATTGTTTGGGATGTTCTATATGAAATACGCACAAAAAAAATCAACAAATAAAAAAATTTATATTTGAGGAAGAAGCATGAAGATTTGCTTCATGTTAATTTGTAGTGGTGAAAAACATTACCATTGAAATCTACCTGATGACTTTATATCCATGCTCAAGTGCCAAGGATCTCAGAAAGTAACCTACTGTGACTAGTAATAATCTGATACATAGAGATTAGAGACACATGTACAAACATCTAAGTGTTAGTAGCATTAAAAATGAGTTTTTCTGTATAAAACAGTATAATTTGAAATGAAATGGAGATCTTTTTTAAAGGTAAAAACCTCATTCAATTTTATGTCTTAGAGGGTTTATACTGAGTTCAAAATTTTATAATGGTATTAATTCAACTGTGAACCTAAAACTGCACAACCAATTTTTTAAGAGATGCATCTTTGCTCTGGAAATTGTTATTGGATATGTTAATGCTGTAATGAAATGCTTCTTCTAATCATGTGGTTATTAAATAAATAATAAAAAAGAAAATATATGGATCATAGCATAATCTATTTGAGGAACATAGAAATTTTAATTAAAATATATGGAACCTATGATAAACTTGTATAGTGAAAGGAAATAATTAAGGAACAGTGAAAAATATCTCATATAGATTTATCATAAAGGAAAAAGAGAATAAGAATGATTGCCTATGAGATTGCATGAAAAAAATTACTCTTACTAATCTCTACACTTTTAAGTGACCAAAGAAATTACAGCAATGTGAACTTACAGATTGGCAACCAAAATAATGAGGGATCTAGAGTGAATTCTTGAGGTAATCTAGATGATAAAGCAGTTATATTCATTTGGAATAGATCAGAACAGTGTGTAAGAGACCAAATAACAAATCCAGGATTTTATATATATATGAGAGTAGAATGTTGGCAGTTCTAAAGATACCACAGTTTAGTAGTGGAAAAAATACAAATACTCCTCACTATTTTATATTTAAAGCAAAGAAGTCACATCAGGATTTTAAATCTATATTTGACATTCCATTTCTCATAAATATATTTCATTGTACAATCATGCAAATTAAGGAACATTTAAAACATAAATCACATCTTTATTAATCATGATGAAAAATATTTCAATTTTGAATTCTTTTAAAAATTTTGAGTTTTATTCTAATAAAGTAGTCTATTGTTCTTTCATGGATCGTGATGTTTAATATATTTAAAAATATCAAACTTAAAATACTCATATTTTTGGACTAGACAGAGATTGCTCAACTGTTAAGAGCCCTAGCTCCTTTTGTAGAGGGCCTGAGTTCAATTCCCAGCACTTGCATGGCAGTTAACAGCCATCTGTAACTCCAGTTTCAGGAGATCCAAGACCTTCTTCTGACCTCTGCTTGTATTGAATGACTGGGCTCACTTATTCAGGTAATAAACTCATACACACAAAATTCAAATCAAATAAAATATTTTAAAATAAAGTACTCATGTGTTCTCATGCTTTTTTTTAGTTTTATTATTACATATATTTTATAATCAATTTTATGTAATTTTGATTAAAGGTGAAATGTCTATGTCTTCCTTATTTTTCATACATGGGCATTTAACTGTTTATTTCTCTGTCTAAAAACCTTTGTGTTCACTGGGGCAACATTAACCGTTTCAATCTTCCTTTTCTGTTGCCCATGTGTGACTCTTCTCTTGTCATTACTGTGCTGCACTTTTCGTTTCATATAAATATTTAGACCTAATAGCGTGAGTGTTTGGTTCTCAATCCTGAGCTTAATGTTCTGATTTCAGCACCAATGTAATAGGACAAATATTCGGCAAATACCAATTTTACTCCAGCTCAGAGGGATCTAATGCCCTCTTCTGGCCTCTACATGCATACCCCCATATGCAAGCACACACAAATGCATACACACACATATGCACACACAAATAAAATGAATCTTAATATAATAGACAAATCATTCTCAAAATTTGAGACATTACTTTGATTCCTAATTTACGAAGACCTTTAATCATGAATATTAAATTTTGTCAATTATTTCTGAATCAATTGATAAGACTATATACTTTCATACTTCTTTATAATGTTACTTTATATTATGAAATAACTAAAGGCTGATTGCATATTTTTAATATGTCTATCAATTTTTTGTTTTCTGTAACTTGTGTTTGTGAAAGAGTACTTGTGTGCATGTGGAAGTCATAAGACAGTCTTTGAGTATCAGTTGTGTCTTTCTCCCTTTTCTGAGACAGTCTCACTTCACCACTGAAGCCAGGCTAACCCACCCAGGAGATTCTGGAGATTTTCCTCTCTGCCCCTCATGCCCCATAGGTGTGCTGGGATTAAAGACACTTTTATTATATTGACTGGTTTATTCATGTTCTGAGGTTGGAACTCAAAGGGTAGTCCTCAGGCACAGAACTTTTACCCACTGAGCTATCTCTCCAGCCCTATCACAGATTTTTTTTTTCCTTTTAGAATTTGTTTTTGATTTGCTACTACTCTATAAAGACTAGTAATCTATGCTCATGAGAGATACTGGTTTCATTTCTGGTGATGGATTTGTGTGGTTTGGTATTAATGTTGAACTAGTAAAACTTTAGGAAGTATTCTTTCTGCTTCTGTTTACTGAAGACATTGTTAAGAAAAGGTACTATATTTCTGTTAAATATTTTGCAGCACTCACCACAGAAACCACCATAGTCTTGTACTTTCTATTATGAAAGTTTTACATTGGTGACTTAAATTATTTGACTGATAAATGCTTTTGATCTATTTATGGGAGCTTTTAATCTATATAAAAATCCATTGCATTTTTAAAGAATATTTTGCTTAATTCTTTGAGAATATTTTTTTGATTGCCTTGAGACAGCGTCTTCCCTGTAGCCCCAGTGGGCCTTGAACACACTATCCAGACCAGGCTGGCTTCCAACTCACAGAAATCTTCCTGCCTCTGTCTCCCCAGTGCTGGGATTAAAGGAGTTCACCACCACATTGGGCAATATTCACCCCCACACACACCCTGACCCTGAAATCTTCCCAAATCTACAATCACATTCCTATGAATCCAACTTTGTGTCTTCTTTGATTTTTTTTAAGATAATAGAAATAATTATTGGTTATATAAGTCCATTACCTGGAGCATAGTACACCTACTAGGTAAAGCTTTAAAGCAAACCCATTCTCCCTCCCCCAGGTTCTATCACTTGCCAATAGCTCCTTAGCTAAGGATGGGTCTTTGTGCCCACCCCATGCTTAGATTTGTCTGGGTCATGCTTGTGCAAGTCTTGTACATGCTGTCATATAAACTATGTGTTCATATGTGCAACTGCCTTGTGTCTGAAAAACACACTTTCAGTCTTACTGTGGCAAGTTTTGTCCAGAACTGGATAATATCGCTGATGTCTTTTCTCTCGCAGCAGCCTTGATAGCCCTTTCCAGCATTTGAAAGTTAACCAGAAGGGAAAGTTTCCCAGTTTCTTTGATTTATCAATGTCCTGAAACCAAAGGGTGTAGTGTTGTCCGCTAGAGGGCCTTAACATGCAGCTATGATGGGTAGCCATGGTCAATGAAAACATCCCATGCTGTTTTGGAGACTTTTGTGGCCTCTCTGAAAAGTAACTTATAGGGAAGTAACCCATGTTTTGCATTGCAATTTTATTTAATAACTTTGTCTTCTGAGGGCACAGAGGTCCACTCATATGGGGGTAGTTCAATTTGAACTCTACTACTCTTGAACTTATATTTTGAAATTAGCTTATTAACTAGTAGGTTTTAATGAGGCTTTTTCATACATCTCAGTTTTACATAAACTGTCTTCTACCTTTTCCTTCAAGTCAAATTTAGTTTTTATAAAAATTTACCCTCTTCATTTTCAAAGAAACTTCCCAAATTCCTTATCTAATTTTAATGGTTAATATTTTCCAAAATCAGTGGTTTTCTACAATAAGAAATCATTTACCAAGGTCACATTTTATCACACACCTAATCCAGTTTTATGTCACTGATGGTGTAGCTGCAGCATCCTCATGTGGAGGTCATTTAGGTGTACGTTAGAACTTTATCTTTAAAATTATCAATTTTTAAATTTATTTTGAAGATCTTTCAATTTTCTCTACTTAGTACTTTGTGGCATATCTTTAATTCTCTCTTGAAATTTAAAGATTACATGAAAGTATAGAAACAGAAATGCCTTTACTGTCTTTTTCTTTCAAAGTTGGTTATGTTGAATATTGTTAATGGAAAGGCAAGAAATGGGGATTCGTTCACTTCTCAATTCCAGGTTGGGGCAGGGGCAACAGTCTTTGGTATTACAAGAGTTTGCTAACTAATTAATCTTCTTTCTTTTGAAAGAAAAGAATCTTGTATTGATTCAAACTTTTTCAGCATTATGCTCTCTAATATAATTTGGCCACACCAATATACATCATTGGCTTATTTAAACTGTGTCCTAAATCTCTAACTTTAGAGAATGACTATATTTGAAACATTACATTTGATTTTGAAGTAAGTTTTTATTACCATTGTTGCATTAATGACTTTTCTGGAGGATTAGGTCTTGTTTATATGGCCCAATTATAAATAGAAATTATGGGCTCTGAAACTTTGGGAGGTCTTCTTCAAAAATTCAATGAACAGCTTCATCATGAATGATTAAAACTTGAAATATGTGGTCGCTGGCTGTGGCTGCTCTGCTCTGGTTATGGCCACTCTCCTGCTCTCTCAGTTCCTCTGATCAGTGGTCCGGTCCGGACCCCAGGGCTGGTGAGGAGTCTGCACTAGCATCTCTCCATTCAGACGCAGGAGACCAGGTTCAGTGACACAGATCTGCTTTATTGCAGTAAAGTACGGGCTTATATAAGGGTAATAGTCCAATCGTAACACAGCATATGGGGTCCCTTATTAGCATGGCAGACTAGTATCCTATTACAATCTAGCGGGCCAGATGCCCTATTAGCATGATGTTTCAGTTTCTCTAAGTTTCAGATTCCTGGAAACCATGTGGCTTACATAGTTTTCTCTTTGATAAGAAACAGGAAACACTGCATTCCAGCATGATAGGTATGTAAGGCAAAAGGCAAAATCAGTCACAAGATTTTCCACAACAGAAATAAGCAAATATTTAGTAATAGAAAACTATGTGCACATACGTAGTTCTGATTTTTGTCACTAAAAGGCTTGTTTATGAAATGTTTATTTTGAAAGTTAAATTTTGATATTTATGTTTTGAAATATAAAAAAAAGAAGGAATTGATTAAATATCTCATAATATTATTCAATTTATATATTTTGTCTTTTTGAGAGAGGGTCTCCTTTTTGCCCCAGCTGGTCTGGAATTCAGTATGGTGCACAGGCTGGCTTGGAACACACAGAGATCTTCTTGTTTCTGCCGCTGCCTCAGAGTGCTGGGATTAAAAGTGTGTGCCATCATGCCTGGATGATTTTATTTTATTTTAAAAAGTAAAATATATTTAATATTTAAATGTATTTTAAAATGATACATTTCATAATTCATGAAATTTTGAAAATAAACAATATCACTACATATTCTCTTTCTATTAATTCATGTAAAACTTTTTATACAACTTACATATTAATCACATAATTAAGAAATATATTGTAACCCTGTGCTTAAGATGAGAACAATAAAAAAATTCAACCAAGACCTTTAAAAATATTTTCATTTATTGGCTGGAGAGATGGCTCAGAGGTTAAGAGCATGGGCTGGTTTTGCAGAGGACTTGGTTTGAATTCCCAGCATCATAGTTTCATGGGATCCAACACCTTCTTCTGACCTACAAGGGCATTGCAGGACACAGGTGCACTTGCATACATATTTGCATATTTCTTTAATATGCAAATATCCAGTTAGCATAAGCTAAATTGAAGTTTTCTTAATTTTCAGGATTGTTCTCAACACAACTATTCCTGTTTTTAAGAGAATGAAAGCACAAGATCAGATCTTTGAAATATCTGAATATACTGACAGACTGCATTTCCCCAAATTGTGACAGTATCAAACGATTTTCTTTTATAAAAGCACCACTGTTTAATTTACTTCACAGTGTTTGATGATTGCTCAGTAAACACCTTTCCTAATGCTACCTTGGGGTTCTTTTCAAACATGGCTGTGCATCAGAAACCGTAGCAATGCTATACGGATGTCTTAGAGATATGTGTAAAGAAAACCCCACTTCCAATGCCTCTTATTGACAGTCTTAGGAAAATAAAGTGAAGCACTGTAAACACTTCACTTTTACGTAAAAAATTGGCAGTGCTTGGACCAGAATCAGGAGTCTATCTGACTGGACAGATACAAGTTATAGACCATGTTGCTGCATATGGTCTCTGTTGCAATTACTTTACCAAGGTGAAGAAAAAGCAAAGAATAATACTTTACAAATGAGTGTTCTCCAAAAAATAATAATTTAGAAAACAGGAAGCCAGCTAATAAGTCATTGTTTTCTGAAAGTACAAGACTAATGCATGACTTATCCTTCAATAATTTCATATTAAGAACTTGTAAGACATGGGAAGAATTATAATAGTGTTTTAATTTATCAAAGGTTTGTTAATATTATATAATACATGCTTATAAATATTGAATTGCAGTAGTTTTATAATATGCCAATATACCTTTCTGAACAATTTTTATTTTTTTAATATTTTGTTTATTATTTTTATTTATGTGGATTACTGTATTGTCTGCATGCATGTAAGTGCACCCATGTCACAGAGGTAAGAAGAGGAAATCAGAGCCCCTGGAACTAGAGTTAGGGAAGGTTGTTAGCAGCCATGTGTGTTCTGGGAACTAAAGCCTGGTTCTCTGAAAGAGCAGCCACTGCTCTTAACTAAAAAGCAATTTCTCCAGCCCCCAAAACTATTTTTACATCACTGAAATTAAGGTTGGAAAATTTTTGTTTTCC
>NW_008342018.1:5446631-5491585 GCF_000622305.1 Nannospalax galili | reverse complement strand
ATTTATTTATTATATACACACACATATGCATATATGAGTATGTATACTTCATTAGTGAAGTTATGGACTTCCATGGTATAACAAAATATATATATATATTTTTTGAAAATCTCATACTCTAAAATTTCCATTAAAATGCATGCCTAGAAACTGCAACAATATAATTTCTCTACAAGAGCACAATATTTTTAGTTTTTTGGATTTATTTTTTTTAATGTATGTAAGTGCTTTACCTCAATGTATGTGTCCCACCCATGAGCATGTAATGCCTGTAGAGGGCACTGGATTCCTTGGAAGTGAAGTTACAGATGATTGCTAGCCACTATGCAAATGCTGGGATTCAAACCTGGGTCCTGTACAGTAGCAACCAGTGCTCTTACCCGCTGAGCCAGCTCTGCATTGCCCAAATCACAATTTTTCTGAGAATGACTCAAGACATAATGCTTAGTTAAACATGCATATTTGTAATATGAGTGGTCATTGTTGAGAAAGCAAAATTTGACCTCTATTGATGGGTACTTTTGGCTTGTCCTGAAAATCACGTTAACATAAAACAGAAAAAAGAAGAAAACATGATATGGCTACTGTTATAAGAAAATGAAGACTCAAATATGTAGCCAGGTTTGAATACTTCCACACTGAATTGAACAGAAAACAGTATGCTACCAAAGAATGACTACACAGGCTAACGAGCTTGGACTACAGTAGCTTACAGAGCAGAGAAATAGCTAGGATGGTAAGTCTTAGGTGAAGCATGTTTGTTTTATACAGATTTATCTTAGGTTTGCTTGTCTACCTTGACATGGGGATAATATTCTGCTTTGTTGATGACAAAGTCACACTGGAATATCACTTGCTTTTGAAAAATATAAAGCAGGTTTCTTGCATCTGTGCTTTTCAGTTTTTAACTCAAAATTGTCAGTATGGTTGAGTAGTGCAGTTTGAGCTATGTGTTCTAAACTCCTTCACTGTCTAACACTAATGATCATTCTGTTTATGGGAAATAATTCACAGATAGGAAGTCAGGGCACATGCAAAGTTTGAGCAAGAATTAACTTAAATAGTAACTGGTCCTTAGACCCTGACCATTCATGTAGTTCTCTGTGATTCAAGGCTTCCCCTGAGGTACAAAATAGGAGCAATACCACCAGCACAGAAATCACCAACACAGTATTCTGTATTTTTCCTGACCTTATTACCCTCAGGGGTCATGTAAGAGTATTCATGCTAGAAACTTCTGCTTTTCTTAACATTCAGATTGTGTTATACATTAAATTGACTTTCTTTTAGCTAACCAAAATTTAGCTAAAATATATCATATATAATAGTACAATGTAGCAGAGGCAGTTTTTGTGTAATTTTTCTTTTTTTCCCCAATGGTGGCATTGTGTAAAACAGCATTTTTGTTTTTTGTTTGTTTGTTTTTTCCTTTTGGACAGGTTCTCCTTAGCTCCAGCCCACCTGGAATTCACTATTTAGACCAGGCTAGTCTTGATCTCAGAGAGATCCACCTGCTTCTCACTCCCAAGGAATCAATGGGATCTGCCACCACATGGGGTCAAACCATAACATTGTAACATAACTAGGGTATAGGCACTGACACAATCCACTGTCATATTCAAATTTAGTAAGTTTTACTTGCATTCATTTCGATGAACGAGATATACTGTTGCTCTTTGTTATCAGTGCAGTTTGCTATACCCAGCACCATGGTCACTGGCCAGTTTTAGCAACTCAAGGCTCACTCTTGCTGTCCCTAAAACCACATACTTCTCCCTCTTCCTTGCCTCCTTTGTTCCATTATCTGCTAAACACAATCTTGTTTCTACACACAGACTGGTCCTTTCAGTAATACTTTGGTAGTGCTCCTGGATTCATACTCTGTGTAAGGTTTTGCGAATGACTGTTATTTATATTTTGCTGTGGCATGATTTCCTGGAGAGCTATCTAAATTGCTGTGTGTATCAGTGACTTTTTATTAAGTGATAATATGTCATAGTATGGATATAACTAATTCTGCTTTATTATTCATTCATTTAAGAACCTACCTTATTCTAGTAATTTGGATATTACATAAAAGAGAAAAAAAATACAAACATTCTTATACAGGTTTTGCTAGGTAATAATTTTTTAGTTATATTTTTAATGATGTTCAAATTTACAGTTATTATACTGTATTATAGTTGTGTGTTTAATTTTACAAGAACTACCTAACTGCTTTTCAGAATGGTTGTATTACTTTATAAGCCCACTTAAAACAGAGCCAATTTATTAGGCATTAAATATCATCTAATATTTGTTTTAATTTACATTTTCTTAGAGGCTAATGATATTGTCCATATCTGTACTGTATTTCAACAATATCTTTGGTAAAATGTCTTTATTTTTCCAATTACCTGATTAAGTTCCTTTATATACTGTTGAGTTTGAGAATGATCTACATTTTTAGAAATGGTTCAATTTTGGATACAAAATTTGAAGATACTTTCACCTAGTCTGTGGTTTGTCATTTCATTGTCTTCACGTAGGGTTTCAAATTATCCATTTTTTTTTTTGTTTAGGTCAGGTTAACTTTAACATATTTTTCTCTTATGGGTCAAGCTTTATATTTTAATTGCCTATAATTTCATCTTGATTTTTTTCTTGGAAGTTTTATATTTTATCTTTTTAAGTCCATAGTCCATTAAATGTAAATTGAAGCTTTAGGGAGTAATTTACTTTTAATTGTTTGAAAGTTTCACACTTTCATTTCAATGAAAATTCATTGAATGAATTTCATTTGTTTTCTTCCCCCAGTGCCCTCTCTTATACTGTCCCTCTCCCTCTAGAAGACTTCTTCCTGACGATTCCTCCTCCTACTTTCATGCCTACTTTTCTTGTGTGACCCACTGAGTATAATTAGAGTTTCTTGATAGACCCTGGTTGGAAAGTTATTTACTTGAGCAAATGCCACTTATCTGTGGTGATACCACCGAAAAAAACAAAACCCTGTCTCCAAAACCATTAACTGTCCATAGTCACTTGCGGAGGGTTTGGGACACATGGACCCCTCCTTCCTCCACAATGAAATGTTGAGGGACTAATCACCTGTTAATGTTGTGTAACTAACCACAGCTGCTGTGAGTTACTTTTATGTGACTTCAGTCAGAAAAGATATGTCAATCATAAGTTTGTTAAGACTCATTTCCTTTCCCAGAATAGCCTTTACCCTGGAGGATTCCTCTGATTGTTTGAGAAGAACATCTGCCAATGTCGTTGGATGGGATGCTATGTTCATGTCCTTTGGGCATTTTGGTTTAGAGTCTTATTCAAATCCATGATGATGGCTAATCTTAATTGTCAGCTTCATTGGATTGAGAAATATCTATCACATTAGTGAAGAGCACTTCTTTGTGTGTAGATATGATTAGATTATGATGATCTTTTCCAATAGTCAATCTATCGAATCATTTACTACATCAGTAGATTAAAAATTACAACTGATTGTTGGCAATGTACCCCATGAGATCTGGTGGGAAGAAAGAGTGACTGTTGAGGAACTCTTGCATGTTTTATTTTGTGGTAGACTCTTCCTTTCATTACTCCACTCTGCCTCCTGGTATCAATAAATTGACCAGCTCTGATGGACAATACCCTCCCACAATGATGACTGAAACTTTTGAAATCTTTACTTTAAACAAGTCAGTCTTCACTCTCTTAAGTGGTCTGTGAAGTAGGTATTAAACAATAAATAAAAATGTCTACCACATCCATTATTTCCTTATCTATCTAGAGGCTCCAACCACCACTGAAAGTGGGGTAGTAAAGATCCCTACCATCATCATGCTCCCATTCCTCCTTTAGTACCATTAATATTTACCTTCTTCATCTAGACACCCCAATGTTGGATGTGTATATATTAACAAACATTTTATGTGCTTGATGAATTATGTTGTTGCAAAAATATTTTGAATAGTAATTTGACCATTCCAACTGTCTTCATATAGTTCAAATATTCTTTAACTGTTGATCTCTGAAGAATTGTTGAGTGAGTAGGAAGCTGAATTACATGTCTACTGCTGGACTCACAGTGAAATTTGAGATTGCTGGGCAATCTCTTAAAGGCTCTAGCAAGTTTCTATTGTGTGTGCTTTCTTGCTGGGCTACCCTGAACTGGGAACCTTGATCAGCATGATTGAGGTGGACATGAATATTTGTCTGCACCAGGGTCCAAATCGTACTGGCCTGTTACTATCCTATTTTTCCAGAGCCTGCAGAATTGCTCTTAGTGTATGACTAGGTAAATATGCAGTCAAATAACACAGGCCTTGAACCATGGCTGAGGAACTGTGAGCCCAGTCACAGATCTGTTCTAGCTTTAGAGCTGATACCAAGCTTTGGACCCCTACATTCAGGATCACAGGTGGGCATGACTTCCAACATTTTATAAATTGCAGATAAGTTATCAAGAGGCAATTGAGAGTGTCATTTTTAATTTCATGGTGGAACTTAAGTCCATCGACATGCCTCAGTAGTGAGTGACAGATGTATCTCCCTTAGGAGCCGATGAAGTTAGGACTAATCTCAACTACAGTTTGAACAATTTGCTGTGTGACCATGTTTAAGTCTGCCATCACAGTTATCTTATTTATTTTAGATTTAATATTCTAACAGTCATTGACTTACATGATACGTACCTCATTGTCTTCCCATATTAGCATACTTAAAAGATGAACAAAATAGGAAACCATCAATAGCTCTTGATGATCCCTCCTCACCTTGCCATAATGTTTTCAAATCAATCAAGAGTTCATAGATCTGAAAACATTTTTAGCATTTAATTTTAGTCTGTTTCTTAAATACTCAGAAAATATTTAGAAAAATTTGAAGAAAAATTTGGAAGATAATGTTGTTCAGTCATTTTTCCTTTCTCTTTAGTTAAATTATTTAGACATACTCATATTCTGTTATTCATTTTAAATATACATTTTAAAAATGAAGTAAACACCTGAATTATTAAAATTTCTGATCATTTATGCTTATTTAAATTTCATGTCCCCTTAAGATGGAAAAGTCTAGTGTATAAGAAGACTTTGTTTAAAACCTAAATTTCCAGCAAACTCTTTGATTACTTAATATTCTTATGAATACTGCTATTATGTAATACTTCTCATAATACTGGAGAATCTATTTCATTGTTTAATTTATCTTATAATACTATTTAATTAATGCTAGAAAAAATATGTTCTTTATGTAACAGCATTTATAAGGGTAAATATTATTGTTTTAAAGTCAGCACACATGCTTTTATGATTCCTTTTTCAAGTTTAATAAAAGTACTCAACAACTCTGTATTACAGGAGACAAGAAACTCTGAACCTTTCTCAGTGATAAATGGATCTAGTTGAAGAATTTCAAAAATTCTCTTAGAACTTTATTGTAGTAGAGGAGATAACAGTTACCCTGAGAACATAATGACACTCCTACTGACAAGCAAAAGAAGGAAAAACACTCTCATAATTAATATATGGGTTTGCAGTGCAGTTACCGGTGATTTAAATTTTGAAGTATAACAATATTTGCTTACTTTTTCAGAACTAAGGCACTAACTCATAAAAGCAAGAAATTGACATATAATATATACCCTTTGTGAAATAACATTGTGAATTTTAGATGAGATTTTTGTATTATAAATATCCTGTACAGCATTTTGACAAAGATTTTAATAAATCATTTTTTTCCATTTTTGCTCTGATACATAACATATAACTATGGAGAATAGAGCCATGTACATTTCAATGAAATAAATACTTAGTTTTGGATACATTTACTTAATCTCTCTTAACATCTAAAGGCACACAATTTTTACATTCAATCACTGATATTAGATGTCAATTTTATTGCTATTACACCTTAGACCTTCCAGACTGTCCTGTAAAAATTCACCACAGGATAAGTGTATTCATTTTCTTTTTGAAGGAGTCATATTTAATGCCATATTTTTTTACCAAATATTCAAATTATCTGTTGATAAAACCATAAAATAGAAACTTTGGAAAAGTTTTGTCTTGTATTTAAAAAAAACATAAGAGTTTTATGCATGTGTAAAAGCCTCAAATTTAAATTGCAACTGCTTCTGGAACTGTAATACTTAATAACATCATTTAAATACACATATATCTTTTGAGTCATATAAGCATGTATTTTATACTTAAGTGAAAACAGTCAATCGATATCATTTATAGAGATGACTAGGTATGCCTACGGCAGACTTCCTTTGACAAATTATTTGTTTTCCCATACCAAATACGTGGGTTTTGTTAGTTTGCTGTTTTTTAATCACTGCAAGTTGTTTTCTTTACTTCCATTCTCTGTGGTCTAATAGTCACCTGGTTTTATTTGCCTTACATTTGCATATTCATATCAATTTGACAAATGACTCAAGAAAGGATTTCTTGGGCACCTTCTTGTTTCCAGGCTGATCATCTTAAGGCTGATTATTGCCATTCTTTTTTGTTTTTTTCTCTTCTTCCCTTTCTTTCCTGCACCCCTGCCACCTTATTTCTATCTCTCACATGCTTTTTGACACAGGGTCTTATGTAGCACAGATTACCCTCAAACTCTCTACATTCACATAAAAATAAATAAATTAATTAAAAACACCCAGTATGCCAAAGGGCCAACTTTCTCACAGGTACATTCTCATCCTGAATATTGCATATCTTTTAAACTCTTACATCTCACCTTGACTCTCCTTGACTGTTAGGTGTAAATATTGATAAACACTTTTTCAATTATTTGCAAACATGTGCTTAAAGCTAGAATTAATTTCTTTAGTTTTAATTTTATTTACAGTTATATAATATAGGAAACACTAAAAAAAATAGAGTTAGGGCATTTGTCTTCACCTAGTATTTTAAAATCTGAGAAATCACAACTTCCTGGGGGATTTCATTTATAATTATTTCAAACTGATCAAATAATAGAATCAAGCAGTGTCTGAATTCTACTTACCAGTGGCCCCCACCTTCCTCTTGGTTTTCCACTCTTCTAAACAGACTACAAATTAGGGATTCTCAGATCCACCACAAAGCCTAGAGAGCAACATAGGTTAACACAATCTGCCTATTATCACCTCTATGCCCAGAGGCTAGATTCTTTCCATAGCCATGAACACATGGGTGGCTCCCTATAAACCCCAGAAACCTTCACCCTCCACAATTACAATACCCAGAATCTGTCCACCCCAACCCCTACCACACAGCCCAGAGACTACTAGGGATTATTAGATAAGCCATGTCAGTGACCTCTAACATACCCTCAACTCCACCCTACTCTGTCTGAGATCCATGTGACATCTTTCTCTTGGACATTGATTGGACAGTGACTGTTGATTACTCCCACTGTCGATCCCAACCCCTGCCACCAAAGCACAGAACCTTTTGAGCCTTCCAAAGACTTTTAAATATTGGCAGTGAGCATCTACTACTAACTCAACAGCAAGTTTTCTTGATATGTATGGTTTACCAAATTTAAATTGAGAATAAATTAACAGCTTAAATTGACTAATAATAAGCAACGAGATAGAAGCAGTAATTAAAAGTCTCTAAAAAAAAAACTAGGTTGAATAATCTTTAAATTATCCATAAATAGAAAGGGTATGACCACTAAATTTCTTTTTTAAGAAGCACATATTAACCCTGATATCAAAACCAGACAAAGATCTAATGAAAAGAGAAAATTGTAGGTCCAATCTCTCTGATGAACATAGATGCGAAAATTATCAGTAAAATACTTGCAAACCAAATGCAAAAGCACATCAAAAGGACATTCCACTATGATCAAGTTAGCTTTATTATTGAAAGTTAGGAATGAGTCAACATATGTAAGTCAATAAATGTAATCTACCACATAATGAGTCTCAAGGAAAGAAACCACATGATTATCTCATTAGATGCAGAAATGGACTTGAACAAAATACAAAAATCATTCATGATAAAAGCCATGGAGAATCTGGGGATAGAACAGACATATCTCAACATAATAACGGCAATACACAGCAAGCTCACAATTATTATCATAGAAAAGAGAAATTCAAAGCACTTCCTCTAAAATCAGGAACAAGATAAGAATGTCCACTCTCTCCATTCCTATTCAATACTGTGCTTGAAGTTATAGAAAAAGCAATAAGACAACTGAAAGAGATAAAGGGGCTAGAAATTAGAAAGGAAGAAGTCAAAGTATGCCTATTGACCAATGATATGATACTGTTCATTGAAGACTCTAAAGATTCCACCAGAAAACTAGATCTGACAAACATATTCAGCAAAGAAGCAGGATTTGTCTCAACACACATACAAATTCATTAACCTTCTAATATGACAGCAACAAATATATTGAGAGGAAACAAGGGAACAGACCCACTCAAGATAGCCTCAAAAACTATAAAATATTTTTAAATAAATTTAACCAAGGAAGTGAAAGATCCATCTAACAACAATTTTTTAAAACATTGGATAAAGAAGTTGTAGATGATGCCAGAAGATGGAAACACCTGCCAGGTACATGGATCAGGAGATGTCTTTATGGGAGGAGAGCAAATGCAGTATAAACAGGGAAAAGTCAGTAATGGTAGAGGAAAATTTAAATGCAGTGCGAGATGACAGGACAGAGCAGAGGTGGGAGTGAGTATGGGAAAAGAAAACCAATACTAAAGACTTTGAAGAGTCTTGTAGAAACCAATTATTGCAAAAGCTTCTTAAAATAGATCCGTGTACAATATACAAATAGTATAAATGGATTTACCCTATTAACAGGGGAGAATTCTCCTACTAAACACCTCAGGCTAGCAAACAAAATCCAAATAAAAAGAATGGACTCCAATTTTGGAGTAGCTGACCGTGGTGGGGGAGGTTCCATAAATTCTCAGACAATACTGTTTGCCATTGTTCTTGGTTTCCTGCCAGATGGTAAAACCCTCTTGCTGAAGGCAATATACAAGTTAAGACAGAATATCAAGGACAAATCAAGCCAGGACTGACCTTAAAGCTTCATCTCTATTGGATAGCTTTCATAGTAACCAAATTTTTTAGTGAGATGATTAAATACATATTTTCTCGATAGTTTTGCTATCAAAATTCTCTAAATAAGAAATCAGGAAACCAAACATATTAACATTGTTATGAAGAATTGGGGCAATGGAATTGGAGCAACAGTTCAGTAGTTAAGAGCATGGGCTGCTCTTGAAGAGGACCTGGGTTTGATTCTCAGCACTCATATGGAGCCAAATGACTGTTCCAGTTCGGGGGGGTTGGAGGCACTCTACTGACTTCAGTGGGCATTGCATGACATGACTGCATTTATACATATGCAGGCAATACACTCATGCACACAAAATAATAAATAAAAATTTAAAAAAAGAATTTGTGGAAATGATTAAAAAGCCATAATTTTTGTAAATGATATAAAAATTTTAATTATGACTACACTTACATACATGAAGGCATTTGTACAGGTAAAATAAAAAATAAAGCTGGGTGTGGTAGCACACACCTTTAATCCCAGCACTTGGGAGGCAGAGGCAGGCAGATCTTTGTGAGTTCGAGGCCAGCCTGGTCTACATAGTGAGTTCCAGGACAGCTTGGGCTACAAGAAGACCCTGTGTCAAAAAAACCAAAAAAAAAAAAAAAAATCAAAAGAACAGTAATAAACAAGATCAAAGAATTCAATGAATATGAAGAACACACAGAAACTCAGACAAATAGAAAAGGGTATGGATAAACTTCTGACTGAACTCACAAAAGAGAACTATTGAAGAAAACTCAGGCTGAAATAAAGAAAGAAGTGAAAAATTTAATTAGCCAATTTGAAATGACAGGGAAAAGTCTCACCAAAAGAATATATGAAATGGATAGCAATATATCTGGACTGGATGATAACATTGAAGAATTGGACAGCCCAAGCAAGGATTATGAAAATTTTGAAAAAATTTAGGAATGGAATATCCAGGAAGTGTGGGACAGCATGAAAAGATCAAATGTATGCATCATAGGCATAGAGGAACTACAATGCAATAAACCTTAAAATCAACAGCAAAACAAGCTGTAGTAACTACACAAACTCAGGAAATTTAAACAATACACTCCAGAATCATGAATGGGTCAAAAAAGAAATTAAGAAAGAAATAAAAGTATTTTAGGAACTAAATGAAATTGATAATAAAACACACAAAACCTCTCACTGTAAAAACAGTCCTAAGAGGGAAGTTTATAACTCTATTTAAAAAAACTCTTAATGAACACAAATATCTGGCTTAATAATACATCTCAACACTCCAGAAAGGCAAGAAGATATGAAACCCAAATCTAGCAGATGAAAAGAAATTCATAACAGAAATTAATGAAACAGAAATAAAGAAAACATGACAAAAAGCAATGATTCTCAGAAGCGGTTCTTCGAAAAGATAAACAAGATAGATGGATCCTTAGTCCTGTTAATCAAAAGAAAGAAACAGTAAATCCAAATCAACTATATCAGAGATGAAAGGGGAAACATCATACTGAAAAAATCCAGAACATTATAAATCTCCCAATTAAAATTAGCCCAAGTGCAGATGTATTCACAACAGAATTCTACTAGACATTTAAAGAAGTTCTACCCTCAATAGTACTTAAATTATTTTTAAAAAGGGGGTGGGGATCAGAGGGAAAACTCCCAAACTCCTTCTTTGCAGCCAGTAATATCAGAACCAGGTAATGACATAACAAAAAAGAAAACTACAGACCCATATCCTTAATGAAAATAGATGCAAAAATCCTCAATGAAATTCTTGAAAACCACAAACTATCAAAAAGATCATCCACCATGATTAATGAGGGTTTATTCCAAAGATTTGGGGTTTGTTCAATATATATATGTCAATAAATGTAATAAGTCATATAAATGAACTTAAAGATCAAAAAAATCCTGAACATAAAGAGAAATGCTGGGGATTACCATTTGACATCTCAAACTACATTAAAGAGCTATCATAATAAAGACAGCATGGTACTGACATACAAACAGACACATAGATCAAGAGAACATAATTGAAGCCCAAAAACATGAGTGCATGCAATATCAGCCACCTGATATTTGACAAGGATGATAAGAAAACACATTGGAGGAAACACGTCTGCAACAAATGGTGCTGGAAAAACTGAATCTCTGCCTGTAGAGGAATAAAATTAAATAATTATCTATTACTCTGCACAAAAGTCAACTCCAAATTGGTCAACAACCTCAATGTGAAATTGAAACTCTTAAACCATTAGTAGAAAACTAGGCAGTACTCTGTAAGATATAGTTGCAGGAAAGGACTTTTTAAATCAGTCACTAGTTGCTCAGGAATTAGGGTTTCAACAAGTGGACCTGATTAATCTAAAAATTCTCTGTACAGCAAAAGAAAGAACCCAGGCCATGAAGAGGAAATGAACAGAGTAGGAGAAAATCTTTTTCAGCTACTCATCTGACAGAGGATTAATCTCCACAATATGTAAGGAACACTAAATACAAAGAATCAAGAGAACAAATGACACAATGAAAAATTGGCTATGAATATGAACAAAATGTTCTCAAAAGAAGAAATAAAAATGGATAAGAAACTAAAAATGCTCAACATCCTTATTAAGTAGGAAAATGCAAATCAAAACCACATCAAGATTCCATCTTATTCCAGTTGGACTGACTAAGATCAAGAGAACAAATAATATCAAATACTGCCACGGAGGTGGAGACAAGGGAATGTTCATTCATTGCAGTTGGGATTGCAAATTCATGCCACAACTTGGCATATATCCAAAAACTTGTACATCCATTTTTGTTTATGCTCTTTTCACAGTAGCTAAGAAAAGGAAACAACCTAAATGTTCCTCAACAGACTAATAGATAATGCAAAGTTGGTACATTTACACAAGAGAGTTCTACTCAGTGGTAAAGAGGAAATCATGGAATTTGAAGGAAAATGAATGGAACTAGATACTTAGTGAAGTGAATTAGACTCAGAAAAACAAATAACATATGTTCTCTCAAATTTGTGGATCTCCACGCCAAATCCTTATATAAAAATATGTATCCTGATGTAACTGCAGGAATCAGGCAAATGGAAAGAAACTATGGAGGTAAAGAGAAAGAAGGAGCCTGAGAGAGGATAGTAGAAACAGGTGTTATCAAGTGTAAAATGGGTAAAATGGGGGTTTGGGAAAGGAGGGGAATGGGGGAGTTATACACGGACTCATTGGGGAATGGAGAAGAGGGAACTGAAGAGGGGATCCTAGGAGACAGGTATTTTCAAGGAGAATGAGAAAATGAGGTTATTTTAATGGGGAGGAAGGAGGTAAGATTATGCAGGGAGAGAGAGAGGAAAAATAAATAATGCTTAGCTGGTGTGAAAAACCAGAAGGCAATGTATTAGTGCAAAAACTTACTGGAAAATACACATAAAGTATCTGGACATGTGTGCATGTGTATAGCTGAAGGATAAATAACAGGAAACACTGCAAAATGGGAAAAACCTCTTTTCAAGTTGGTCAGAGCAGTCCAAGAGATGCTCATAATTATACAAGCTTTTGCCACAGCCCTTGATGTACTAAAACTTGAAGGTAAGACCCTATTGTGGAAGACAGATCATACCTCAAAGACTGAACTTGGAGTAATGGAGCTACATCCGACCTGGACTACTCCTCCCTGGAATAACTCTCATGCTTTTGGAGGATATTATGCAAGTTTCTAATGGAGAAAAATCAATCAACTGTCAAACTCCAGCTTTAAACCCTAATAACCACAGCAAGCTATATTGATGCAATTGTGGCACTTTTATCTTGGGGGTAATCAACAGCTACCTTGGACTTAAAGCCTGCTCAATGGGAGGAACTTATGTGTGGCACTGTAAACATACCAAATATACATGGCTGGAGAGGTCATAGATCTTTGAGGAAGATTTAAGTCTGTCACATCCCTCGAAAAATGTAATTTCTTACTATACACAAAATATGGATCTTTATATTTTTATTTATTATAATTTCTTTTTTAAGTTTAGAGTTTTTATTAAATTATGTTCAGTGTACCTCGCACTGGATTTCATAATGATATTTTTGATTGACTATAAATAAAGAATGTATTCTCATTAAAATTAATTTTGCATTTATTCATTTGTATTTGTGAGTGCATATGTATGTGTGTGTATGCATGTGGGCAAATGTATACTACGTTATAGGCTTGGAGGTCAGAGGACGAATTGTGGGAGTTATTTCTCTACTACTAACATGTGACTTCTTGGGCTGAAACTAAGGTGTAATGGTTTGACTGCAAGCATATTTACCCACTGATCCATCACACCAGCCAACAATAAATTCTTCATTTTTGATAATTGTATAGATGAATACACTGTATTTATATTCTTGAGGCACTGCAATATTACTTATTTTCTCTGAGCGTGCTTCTGTAGGATGAAACACACACACACACACACACACACACACACACACACACACACACAATTTTGTTAATTATTAACGTATTAATTTATGGCAAACTTAGTTTCCACAGCATTTTATCCAAATAGCCAATATATTCATTTTGCAGTTGTGGTGGGGTTGGGGGGAACACACATATATTCTGATTTTTAAAAGATGTTCTCCTTGGTTTTTAGTTTTCTAAACACAGGCTTTATGGATTCACTTGCTTTCATGTAGAACAAGCTTTAAATAATTTCAAATTTCCCAGAAAATTAAGTATTCAGAAATATTTTATTTATTTTTTGGAGAACAGAGGATTAGTTTTTATTTTTTTTCAATGTATTTTTTATTGAATTTTTGTGTCTTTCATACAAAACATCTTACTCATTTTATGCCCTCTCCCCCAGAAGCAAATCTCCATATCTGCCCTACACCAGATTTCATGCATTCTGCAATATATGTTAAGATCGATCAGTGACATATCTGACAGATGTTTAACATCCAGAATATAAAAAGAACTCAAAAACAATCAAGAAACCAAATAACCCAATTAAAAGATGGGCTAACGATCTAAACAGAGAGTTCTCAAAGGAAGACTTAAAGATGGCTAAGAAACATCACAAAAAGTGTTCAATATCATTAGTAATTCAAGAAATACAAATTAAAACCACCCTAAGGTATCACCTTACACCAATCAGACTGGCTAGAATCAAGAGAACAAATGATACCAAAAGCTGGCTAGGCTGTGGAGAAAGGGGAACACTCATTCACTTTTGCTGTGATTGTAAACTTGTGAAGCCTCTATGGAAAAAAGTGTGAACTCTTAAAAACCTAAAAATGTACCTACCTTATGACCCAATTATACCACTCCTTGGCATATACCCAAAGTACTCATCCTATTGTAGAGACACTTGCACAACCTTGTTTGTTGCTGCTCTTTTCACAATAGCTAAGAGATGGAAGCAATCTGTGTCCCTCAACTGATGAGTGGTTAACAAAAATGTAGTATATTTACACAATAGCGTTCTATACAGCAGTAAAGAAAGACTAAATAATGAAATTTGCAGGTAAACGGATGGATCGAGAAACTGTTATACTAAGTGAAGTAACACAGACTCAGAAAAACAACCGACATATGTTTTCCCTCATATGTGGCTCCTAGCACTAAATCTTTTTAAATTCCAGGTCCTTTTAATAAGATGATGCTATATAGCAGTCCCTTCTGCATGAAATAACTACCATCATCACGACTTTGGCTGAGCCTGAACTCTAAACATAGTCACAATTGGGCTTATTGACAGCTGTGCTCACTCATTAAAGGAATGCCAAGCAGGGTCACTGGACCCTCACCTGAGTATCCATCCACTCTTCCCAGCCAACTAGTCCAGCCTTGGAAAACAACAGAAAAATGAGGAAGAATCAAATACAGGGATACTTTTGAAAGTCCTAGTCAAGAAACTCCAATGGACTCTCAAATGAACATTTGAAAACTGCCCTGTTCTGATTATTTTCTTGTTCCCTGTCTAGAACTTGTAATGCTGATTACTCTTGCCTTTGCTTCTCCTTCACATCACCTATTCATGATTCAAGGACGCTCTTCTCCCCTTAGTGACAAGAGTTATGCAGTTAGTGAGTCTTTTAGATAGACCCACCGAAGGGGTACTCCAATTGCATCACCCTGTATTCCTATTCAACATGGAGGAAGCCAGAGTGGTCAACATTCCTATTCCCTAATTGCAATTTGGGTAACCCCTTCAGAGGATGGTGTGATAAGAATAGGAGGTACGTATTAGCTTGGCAGTTAGGGTAAAAAGACCCCAAAGAAATGTAGTCAGTGTCTTGGCTAAAAGTCAAAATGTCCTTGGGCTTGGTAACAACACACTCTGTTCCAAGGCCAAAAATGTCAAAAGTATTTGGGAGCTTCTATCTAATCCTTAAAAGATTTTAGAGTTACCTCTTCAGAAAGGGGAATGTTGTAGGGGAGGAAGTGGGCATGGATTGGATCAAAATATCTTATATGCATGTATGAAATTCTCAATAAAGTTTTTGTAAAAATTAAAAAAAAAAAAGATCTATTGAGTCAAGTTAGTGTACACAGATGTCCCTTAGGGCAAGGTTATCCACAGGGGCTAGTCACCTACCTTGATTCCATAAAAAAGATCAACTTTCCCTTATCCAGAAGTAATCATTTGCCAATAGGTTGGCTAAGGTTGGGACCTGCTGTTCATTTCCCCAGTTCTATGCTGGGTTTTTGTCTGACTGAGCTTGCATGTGTCTTGTCAATGCCAACATCATTTTTTTAAGTTCATATGAGCAAGGTTCCAGTAACATTTAAGACTCAGTTTCCTTATGGTCTTGTAACTCTTCCCCTGGGTCTTACAATTTTCCCACCCCCTCTTCCACAATTGTCCCTATGCCCTTGGTGGATGAAGGTTAATATGGGATTCCTGTCCAGGACATACACTCTACATATTCTTATTCACGGTACTTTGGCCAGTTGCGGACTTTTGTGTTCGTCACCATCTGATGCACGAGGAAGCTTCACTGATGAGAAATTAGAAATTAATTAGTATCCTCTCTACCCCTTGTTCCACTATGCTCTCTAAGCCTTAAGTGTAGAGGTTCCTTTGTAGATGTGTCACTTGGTGTTGGGCATTTAATGAATGCTTAAAAGAAAAATACTTTCACTAAGTTACGTTTGTTATGCTTGTGCTTAATTTAGATCACAAAATTAAAAACATGAAAGGAAGAAACATCTACTGTTCTATTTGTCAATCACTTTCCTTTTCAAAACTTACTACAATATGATTGGGAACAATTATTTTTTTCCTCTGTGATAATTTAAAATCTCATCTTATATAAGGGACTCAGATTCTTAGCAGAATTTCTGATGATGTGGCTGTATTTTTATATCTATCCTTCCATGGTCTAAGTGTTACTGCTTGCATTTAATCAGTATAATTGTATTAAGAAATAAGACTTTTGCTATAAAGATGGCTTAGTGAATATTCTGCTTGCTGTTCAGAAATGGGAATAAGTGCATAAAGCTCAGGACCCCATGCAAAAGCCAGGAATACTTAGTGGCTGCCTATAATCCCAGCACTGAGGAGATAGAGATAGGAGATCCTCTAAGCAAATTGACTATCCAGACTAATAGCCAGTATTGATGAGCTTCCAGTCCAGACAGGAATATAGTGCATAGAAGAAATCCAACATCAATTTATGCTCTTCATATGCATATGCACACGTGAATGTGCACCCTCACATGTGCATAAATTCACATATACACTTGCACACCACACATGTACAAAAAGTCTATAAAATTGCATTAATCTATAAATAGTCCAATTATGATGATTAATGTCAAGATGCTAAAGTTTAAAAACAATTTAAGAGCTCTGATGGGAGGAAGGGGGTTCAGTATGGAACAGATGTTACCAGGGGAGACATAGGGAAAGTGGGAGTGTTCACTAAGGTGGAGAGGATAGAGGGACATGCAAGGGGTCATGGTGTGTGTTGGGGGATGGTGGGAGGTGGATGTTATTTGGGGAACAGTGGAGATAATAGGGGTACTGGGACTTGGGAGTGAGGAGAGGCCTGATGGGAGGAAAAGTAGATGTGAATGAATCTTGCAGGTCTAGGAAACCCAGAGGGAAATATGATTCCCTGGAAACCCCATGAAAAAATACACATACAGTGTCTAAACATTAATGTATGTGTATACCTAGGAGGACCACAGTGCCACACAGAATAGACCTTCCTTTGAGTAGTTGGTTAAGGTGATCTAGGAGACTCCCAAATTAACACAAGCTGTTGCCAAATCTCCTGGCTATCCCCCAGAACTAGTAGATAGGACTGTACTGCTGAAGACAGGACATAATTCAGATATGTCCTAGAGTAATGGAACAGGGATTGACCTGGAAGCTTTCTACCTGAAGTTTAACTTACATAGTACTAGATGATAATATGTAAGCTGCTAGGGGAGAAAATCAGTTAATGTGCCAATCCAGACCTAAAACCTAATACCATAATGACCAGCAGGGCAAACTACCTCTAATGGTGCAGTAGTGGTTCTGTTATTTGGTGGGCAATCAACAGCTATCTAATTGAACTTAAAAGCCCTCTTAATAGGAGTGAACTCCTCAGTGGCATTGTAAACTCAGCCAAATACATGGCAGGAGAGCATATAGATCCTAGAGAAGACCCTACCTCTTTCACATCTCTAGAGAAATAAAATTTCTTACTATATGCTGAATATGAATCATTATATTTACAGACAAGCATACTGTACACTACTCATCAAAGAAGCTTCTTTTTGCTATAGAGACTACTGAAGAATCCCACAACTGGTCAGACACAGAGAATATACATCTGAGAGATGCTCAGTACTAGGTGACACATCTACAGTTGAACCTCTGCACCTAAAGCTCATGGAACATAGTGGAACAAGAGGATGAAGAAAACAAATGCATTCCTCAACTCTCACCAGTAAAGCTTCTTTATACAACAGATTGTGAGGCACACAGAAGGCCACAACTTGCCAAGTTTTAAAGAATATAGAATGCAGAGTGTGTATCCTTCGATAGGACTCTGATTTTGAACCTCACCCACCCAAGGATCAGAGACCACTGTAGAAAAGGAAGTAGAAAGATTGTAAGAGCCAGCGCTGGTTCATCAACATGGGGAAGCAGAGGCTTTCAGGTCACTGGAAGATTGCACATGTGAACTTGTGGAAATGATGGCACAGGACCCATGCCAACTCAAAGGGCCCAGAGGGGAGGAGAGAAATGGGTGGGAGGCAAACCCTAGACTGAGAACAATTGGAGACTGATTGCTGCTAGATGAGGGAGATTATGCCTTATATATGATCTCTAGATATGTTGACTTTACTTCAGTGGATGAATTTACACTGAAGGACTGCTGAGTACAAATGTTTGGCAGGATAGGACTTAACATGAATGGTAGAATACATGAGATCCAGTTGGGGAATCAGAGAGCATGGATGGGGATATGGTCTAAATTTGATTAAGAACTATTGTATAAAATTTCACAACTGAATAAAAAAACTTTGAAAAAATATTTTACTCATTTTTTTAATGTGTATGAGTGTATTGCCTGTGTGTAGGTAAGTGCACCAGTGCCGTTCAGTGTCGGCAGAGGACAGAAGAGACCATTGGATCCCCTGAAACTGGAGTTACAGACAGTTGTTAGCTGCCATGTAGGTGCTGGGATTTGAACCAGGATCGTCTGCAAGAACAGCCAGTGTTCTTAACTGCTGAGCCAGCTCTCCAGCTGCCACAATAAGAAAACTTTAAAAAAAAGAGTTCTTATTGGAAAATTTAGTTCTAGCACAGAGATTTACACCTCAGAGAAATTGAACTTGTCTCTAGGTATGAAGAGGAAAAAATTATCATTCTCTTCTGAAACTGTTCCCTGTTTATTTTTTCATTAAATACCTTTAAATATGTTTCTCCAAATCTTTATGTTTCCTTCTTTGTTTTGCATCATGGTTGATGGAAAGTTGGAAATCTTGCAAAGCAGACCCTAGAGATATAAATTTGATTATCAATGTCTACAAGAAATAGTGTAACACATATTCCTGTTGTACAAAGTCATTTTCCCTGTCATATGTTGGTCATGGAGGTCAAAGTGCCTTTGAAAATTAATTGGCATAAAAATATAATACCTTTTTCTGGATGCAGCTTTTTTATAGTTTCCCATATGAGGTGAAATACCTTTCATAGGTGATAGTTTGTTCTCTAGGAAGTAGGAAGTTATAGGAGAAAACCTACCTACTCAGATATCAGAATGCTCAAATAGGAGACAAATTCAACTGTGATCAAATTACCCCTAGAATTATTCCAGATGTTGAGATAGATGATATCAATTATTCCATATAATAATAATCCCATTATAATCAATAACTTTTGTTCAGCATTTTTGGATGAATTAAAATCTGTCTTTATTTTATGTTTCCTATTACCACCAGTTTTTATGACCAAAATAAGTACAATGTGTTTTTCTAAAACATGGTTTCATGATTTTCTAACAGATAAACTACTCTGTGGGCAAATTGTGTATATCTGTCAACAAGAATCTGCTAGCATACTGTAGAGAGAATATTGACTGAAAAGTATATTTGAAGATAAAGGCCTTATGGCCCCAATTAGTCAGAAAAGCACTTAAGTTTATTTCCATAGTTATTAGCACTTAATGAGAGCTTATCGTGTCTCAGCTGGTATACACATTATTACGTTTACTTTTTCTTTTTAGAGGTATTATGTCCAATTACACATGAAAAATGAAGTTGAGGTTAGAAAAGTGAAGAAATATTTCTAAAGTTATGCCTCTGGTAAAAATTAGGGAGACTATTCCCATGTAGATGAAATAAACAGAATTTCATAATTTTCCTCCTTACTAGAAAGTTTTTGTAAAGACAAACATCTGAAGAATTCATAATGTGCTTATTAATAAATACCTAGAACACCTTAATACTATTCTAATTGAACTATCAGATTCAGCTTCATGTTACTATTTAAATTTCATTAACAGAATACTATCACCTAATAATAATTTTTGTTATGAATAATGAAATTCTTGTGGTGATCATTCATTTTTAATTTCCATTTATTCATGTAGTTCATCTGATATAAATGCAAATCTCTTTCCTGGAAAACACGGATTTGTTGATTTGTGCAATGAATGTACTATCACATGACTGAGAGTGTCAACTTGGAGTTTCATAATGGAAAACAGAGTACTTAAACAACCATTTTGAAATAGAAATGAACTTCATAACATTGAAGTGGCCCTGGAAATCTTTTCTTATTTTTAATCAAGGATTATATGACCTGATCACATATCTTAAGTAGCAAACATGGTAAGTATGTATGTATATAGAATTGTAATTTAATCATTTTGAGACAAGAATTTCCTTTAGTCACTAATCTCAAAGTTTTTTTTAATGTTAGTGAAAGTTATGTAGAAATAGTCCTTGGGAAGTGTGTGTGATTATAAATCATTGTTTTCCCATGATTTCTCCTTGTATTCATTTAGTAAATTGTTGTTAATTTTTAAATTCATCTATTCCTTCCATTATGTGACTAGTAGATATATTTTAAGGTAACATAAGAGGGCATTGCCTTCCCTGGAACTGGAGTTACAGACAGTTGTAAGCTACAGTGTGGGTGTTGGGAATCAAACCTGGGTTTTCTCCAAGAGCAGACAGTGCTCTTAACCACTAAGCCATCTCTCTAGCACTTTGGAAATGTTTTAATATCCACTAATATTATATCTCATTTAGTTGTGCTATATCATAAAGTTTTAAAAATACATAAATATCAATGGAACTATTTTTATTCATGTATAGAATTTATACTTCTTGATTTTGAAACTGTGACTCAGATGACATTTAAGAAAAAGTACACACTGACTCATCAGTGGATTCCAACAATAAAATTACTTGAAATGATTCAGGGCACAGGTCTATCATCATAAAGCTATGTTCTTGTGTACACATAGCTATATTCTTTGTTGAATCTCATGACTTACATAAAATAATATTAATAGTAATTAATAATAATATTTATCAAGCTGCATTTTGTTGAGTTTACAAATAGCAATGTGTTGGAGAACATGGTTATTGATATATGTGAATTTCTTGATATTATGAAAGCATAGATTCACCATCATAAGCTTAAACTATGACTGCAATGATGTTATGAGAAATAACATACATGCTGAGATGTGCTAATTTGCTCTTAGGAATCAGTGGATTTTGCTGTTGAACTTAAGTGACTAGCCACTCACCTCCACAGAAATGCAACTTAAAATAGAAGATCTCAGTACTGTTATTCTTTATTTTAAATCATAATAGAAGAGACATATAAATGGCTGTTTCAAGAAACATGGTAGTCATTTACTATTCATGAGTACTTCAAATCCCAGTTGTGTGTTTAGGAAATGAAGTGCTGAGCAGGAAAAGAGCCTGGTCAAAGAAACTGAAATCTCTGTTTATTTATGTCTGTTTTCTGATGATAGACTATTGACTTTCATTCCCTACTGATTTCATTACTCAAACCCCCATTAGTATATTATATCATAATTCGTAATTATATATTAGTTGCTATATTAAAGCACTAGGAAAATTCAGGAATATCATCAAAACTAGAAGAAGGGACATAATCTCAAATTTCCACAATAGTTTTCAGATACTCAAACATTGATTGTTCCATTCCTAATTTAATGTAATAAATGAGCAATTACTAGTAATGTAGAGAAATGACAATAGTTCTGCCTTCCCAGTAAGCCTGGTTTCAAGTCATGATTCATTATTACCTGATGGACAAATGCTTTTCATTTGACTTATTTTCCTATCGAAAATCTAGGATAAAAGCTTTCCACAGTATTACAATTAGCTGTTGAGTAGGGGGTCCATAATACTGACAGAAAAGTATCTTTGCTAAGTATTTATTTAATAAGTAAAAGTCCTTTTTGTTTGATTGTTTTAAAGGACAACTCTTGTTTGCTTTGGTATTTAGTAAGAAAAATGTCTGCGAATGTTAGTTAATATCTTGTTTCTTTCATATTCAACTTCCATTCTATTATAACAATGATAAATGCCTTATTTCCAAAAATGGATTTTGTGTTTTATGTTGTCTTATATGATTTTCACCAGAATGATGATAGCTAATATATTACTTTGTGACAATCATTACATGGTTTACCAGACAGACTTTTGGACTCTTCATGTGAAACTGAGAAATAATATAAAAGATATTTACATTCACAGGTAACATTTTGAAAAAAAATGATCTTCCATTAGATTTAGTCTAAATATCATCAAGATCAATTATATCAGGTAGTCTGAATTCTGGTGTCTCATTTCTGTTTTGATCCTACAAATACTATAACACATCTCTTTTAAAGTGAATAATTCTTATAAAGAATTTACATTTTCACTCATCTTCAAATTAGTATTATATCTCTTTAAAAACTATTTCTTATTAGTATTCTGAGTCATGAATACATATTTCTTAGTAGAACACATTTGTTACACTAACCATAATTGAAAATGAATGTCATTATATCACCTTGGTGGATATGCTAGTCATAATTGATAGTACATTTTTAGATCAGTGGTTTTTCTTTTGTGTCTTTGTCAAGCAGTAGGTCATTTTTCCACACTCTGAAAATATTTTGTTCTTTTATAAATGTGAACATCAGAGTTGTATTCTGAATTACTGCCATGAACAATGTAATATTACATGTTGTTTTTCCTGTACTTCTATCAAAAAATTCAAATGTTTTCTGTTACATATACATCATCTAAAAATGCCACACGGAGTGAAAAATCATGTGATTATGTACAACAGATATTAATATAATGATGTTCTGAAAATACCATTGCTATATATTTGCTTTTAGAAAGGTGGGTACATTAATACTCCAAGTGCAATAGTTGTAAATGAAGCAAACAAACAGGATTATGTTAAGGACTAACAGTTTTACAAAAGCCTGAGCATCATTTTTGGTTGACTTTTTATATAACATATTTGAATCTTTTTACTTAGTTGGTTTTAATTTGTTTTTATTGAATATTTGTGTATTTCATACAGAATCTCTCAAACAATCATAATCATTCTTATACCCCTGTCCCCAACAGCAACCTCCCATAGCCTCCCCCCGACTGGGACCCATATTCTCTGTCATCCACACTAAGGCCCATTGTGTCAAATCGATGACCCCAGATGGTCCCCAGTGTAAGTCCTCCACTGAGGCCTAATTAGCCTATCTGTAGTCTCTTGTTTTAGGAACCAACAGTTGCCAATATTCTTTCTGCTAAGATTGGGGTCTGTTGTTCATTTCCCCAGTTCCATGCTGGGTTCTTGTCTGTCTGTCTTTTCTTGGGACTTGTGTATACTGACACCATTGCTGTAGAATCAATGAGCTTCCCAGGAGCTTGTAGGATGCTGTTTCCATATGGTCCTTCACCACTCTCTGGATCTAACAATCTTTCTTCCCCCTCTTCCACGATGGTCCCTGAGCCCTAGGTGGGTGAACTTTAATATGAGTCTTGTCCAAGGACTGGTATTCTGCAGACTCTTAATCTTCACGTTTTGCCCATTTGTGACTTTTTTTGTTTCTGGCCCTCTGTTGCATGAGGTTCTTCGTTAAATGAGAATTGAGACATTCATTACTGTCTTCTTTACCCCTGTTCTATGTTCCATGAGCCTTAGGTATAGAGGTTGCATTGTTGATGTGCAACTTAGGCCTGAGCAAGTCATAGACAATCTCTGTTTGTGACCAGTTGCGGTATTTGTTAGTAGCCTCCAACTGGTGCAAAATAAGCTTCTTTGATGAGTGGTGACTGGGATATTTGTCTGTAAATATAAGAATACATATTTTTCACATAGTAAGAAATTACAATAATCTAGGGATGTGACAGTCTTGGGAAATCATAAAATTTGTAGGTAAATGGATAGAACTAGCAATTGTTGTACTAAGTAAATTAACACAGATTCAGTAAAACAAATGATGTATATTCTCCCCCATATATAGATCCTTGTAACCAAATCCTTATATATGAGTATGTATCTAGATATAAATGAAGGAACCAGAATAATGAAGAGGAACCAGTGAGGTAAAGGGAAAGAAAGAACCTGAGAGAAAAGAACAGTAGGAGTAATACCTTAGCAATACCTAGGTATTACTAAGGGAGAAATGGATAAAAATGTGGCTATTTAAGGGGTAGGGGAGAGGGACAGTTATACAAGGAACCTTGGGGATAAAGGGAAAGAAGGAGCTCAAGACAGGGAAAACCATAAGAGACGGATATTATCAAGGGAGAAATGGGGAGAATGGGGACACTTTAAATGGGAAACCATGGTGGAAGAGTTAGACAGGGAGACAGAGAGAGAGGAGATAAATAAATGCCTAGCTAGTTTTAAAAATCCAGAGGTAATCATGTTAGTCCAATAACCAATGACAAATTATACATACAATATCTCTACATGAGTCCATGTGCATAGCTAAAGGCTAAATAAACAGAAACAGTGCCAGACAAGAGAAGTCTTCCTTTGAGTTGTTGACCATGGTGGTTAAAGAGATTCCCAAAATCATACAGGCTATTGACACAACCCTTGATGGACTGACTCCCAGAAGTTGAAGGTAAGACCCTACTGCTGAAGACAGAACATACTGCAGACACAGAATTTGGAGCATTAGATCTGGAACTGACCTGAAACCGCTTCCCCTGAAGGCTAGCTCTCATAGCTTTGGATAGCAATATGAAGGTGCCAAGGGAATATATAAATCAATGATCTAACACTAGCTTCATCACCAAATAACCACATCAATGGCCTGCACAGTATATGACATTGGTGCAATAGTGGCACTTTTTTCTTGGGGGCAATCAACAGCCACCTAACTGGATAAAAGCCCACTCAGTGGGAGGAAACTCAAGTGTGGTACTGTAACATAACAAATACTGGAGTGGTCATAGATATTAGAGAAAACCCCAAGACTGTCAAATCCCCAGACTAATGTAATTTCTTATTTTTATTTTTATTATCAGTATATGAAGGGGGATCAGTCTACAAAACTTTAATATAAACATTTTAAAAGTGTAGACAGGTAGGATGCATTTCAGACTGATGTTTGAAGGGCTGCTCTTTTACTTCCATGGTTCTTCACAAATTCTTATAGTGAATTATGCTTTCATTAAGCATTCTGACATGTTTGAAAAATGAAATTTGTTTCTACAAGTACAAAAACGTGAAAAATATTAAAAATAAGATGCCTGTAATTCATTTGACAACAAAAGTTGATGTAGGTTTCATTTCTCCTATTGAAATGTGCATTCAAATATTTCGTTCAAAAATAATAATATAGAACTGCCCAGATTCAAGTAACTACATAATTTAGTATGGAAAAATTCATGAATACATAAATTTTCACAGTATTTGTATTAGTTTGTCTTCAATTGCTCTGACAAAACACTCTGACCAATACTAACTTGAGGAGGAAAGGGTTTATTTGGCTTACAACTCCTGGGTCACAGTTCATCACTGAAGGAGCCCAAGGTAGGAACTCAGGTTAGGAACCTAGAGACAGGACCTAAAGCATAGGCCATGGAGAAATGCTGCTTACTGGCTTGCTTCCCTGGCTTGTGTTCAACCTTCTTTCTTATACAATAGAGGACCAGCTGCCCAGGGTTGCCCTCCCACATCACTCAACAATCAGTAAAATTCCTCAGACATGGCCACAGGCCAATCTAATGGAGGTAATTCCCCAATTGAGGCCCCCTCTGCCCAGTTGTGTCAAGTTGATTACTAAAGTGATCCAGCACAGTATTCTATGTATTTTTTTGTTCTTAGTTATTGTTCAATTCACTTCAATGTAAAACAAACATTTTAGAGTCTCTTAGATATTCTACAATGTTTGATACAGTGACACATGCAAAATGAAATATTCCAAAGTTGCTCATTACACTAGTAAATTTGCTGAATAAGAAATATTCTTAAATGTCATGTAGCATCTAGAGAAATTATACACAATGAAGTTTTACATACTATAGGGCAAAAACTCAATTATTTACTAGATTTTGGTATTACTTGTAAATGTGTTATAAAACAGAAATGACCCATTCTTCTGAACTAATAGGAAGTTTTATGGGTTGCCATCTAAGCTGTATATTGTGATACACTCTGAATTCATGTACTGTTTCTCACTCACATAGATATCAGAAAGATATGACAACACAATACCTGGAATATAAATATCATCATAAAACATTACAGCATAGTGAAGAAAGTTTCAGACTGTGTCCCAACTCTGTGCAAAGTAATTTGAATATTTAGGTTTTATTTGAACACAGAAATACTCTTAAAGTGTAAAATTCACACATCATGTTCTTTCATATACTATATGCTATCTTTATCACAATTGTAAAGTGTTTAGGTAAGTCTTTACAGTGATGAAGAAATTGTGAATTGGTGGCAAGCATATGAATATTCCAAATTAGGAAAGATTAATTGCTATGAATAATTTTTGTTTGCATATAGCATTCAGCTAAGGATGTTCTTAAAATTTTATACTAGCCAAATAATCAATATACAATTTATTTTATAAGCAAATGCATGCATAAATATCATCATTACTTAAGGCAGAAATTAAAGGAAAAAAATCATCACTTTGTATTTGAAAAAGTAATGAGTTATATACTTCCATAAAACAACCTTCAATATGCATATTCGAGTTAGAATTTTGCACATATCAGATTCTATATTTTTAAAGAAAATCTTGACTAATACAAATTAATAAGCTTTAATATGTTGGGGGGGAATTCTACAACAAAATGTAACTACAGAGTTCTGTTCCCCAAAGTAAGCTTGAATAACAATCACCATTACCCTACCTTCTCAGAGCCTGCCTTCAGTCCTACTGTACTAAGGGTTAGCTGGTACATTACTACCCACTGTGCTTTCTACTAATGCTGTTACTGCAATTGCTGATGCAATGCCATTGAGAAAGGTCCAGGCTATTATGTCAGGTAAAAAGGGTGACTCAAGTTCAATCTGGACCCCTGAAGTGCTTCTCCAAGGTATTATCAGGTGTAATCTTTCTGAAAGCTTTTCTTCATCAGGTCTGGCTATAGCAAATAGGAAATGCCCACAGGTAGTCTGTTCAAGAGAATAAAAAATCAGCAAAATTAGATCACTTTATCACGATTCAATCAATAAATGAGACAATTTCACCATTTTTATCTATTTTTTAAACATTTTTATCTGGCTAATTTAGGCATAGTACCTGAAAATTCTTTACAAACTGATCTTACATGCTCTTCACTTCACTTTTTTCTTGTTGACCTTATAAATTTTATAGCCCAGGACTTTTGGAGACAAGAGAACATAAATTGAAACCAATGAAGATGAAGTTATAGATTAAACTCCCCTCAATAAATATAAACTTCATTTAAGCTACAATATTTCATATAATAAAATTCTTTTTGTTTTTTGTTAATGGATTATAAATTCTGTTGCTTAGCATTTTGACATATATCTGTGTAGATTGATAGATATATGTGAGTGATAAACCATAAAACCTATTGAGTACCTATTTTGTCTGATTCCATTTAACTAAAGTTTAAAAAAAAAACGTTTTTCTTTATTTTCTTTTTTATGTGTGTTTTGCTTATATGTATGTAAGTGCAACACATACATGCAATGCCCATGGGGGCCAAAAAGGACATTGGACCCCATGCAACTGGAATTATAGATGATAGTTAACCACCATGTGGATGCTGGGAATCAAATTTAGGTCCTCTGCAAGAGCAGCCAGTGTTCTTAACCACTGAGCCACATCTAAATGCCAAGAAATATTATTTGGAACAAAACAAAATCATTAGAAAGCATAATAAATGTTTTACTTTTTTCAACATACATCTTAATATTTATTTTCATTGTTCCCAAACAATCTCCTAGGTATTATAATAATTACCATTACTATTTGAATAATAGTAATTTTTACAAAATATTATTTGAATTATAGGTAACTCATTAAAATGTAAAATTGTTTTTTACATATTATTGATGATTGCATTTTGGAAACAGATTTTTAAAATAAAGAAATACAAGTATTTTCCAAATAATAGGAAATATTACCCAATAAATAAATATTTCCATATTCCTTAGCATTTGCGATTACCATTGAGCACAATGACTGTTAAGTTTTAACAACTTTCATGGCATTATTTTAAATTTGGATAAAGTTGCAGATTAAACTCCATATTAATAAATATAAACTCCACTCAGACTACAATATTTCTTACAATAAAACTATTTTTATATTTTGTTAATGGATTATAAATTATAGTACTTTACTAAGGAGGTGCTTTGTAAGAAGGTGAGGTGACATTCTTTGAATCTAAGGATACATGCAGGATGAATTCCTAAAAATCTCTCTTCTTATAAAGATGCCTCACTGCAGATGGAATGAAACAACACTCTCTTAGTCTATGGATGTTGCACAGATGTAAATGATTTTTAGTTATTACTGAGCATATGCAATTGTGTTACACAAGGAAATTTTCATACAAGTAGATATTATATGCTGAGTATATTTCTTCTCACAATCCTCATACTTCCTCTTTGTCATTTGTCCCTTCCCTTTGTTTTGCTCTATATAGTGTGGTTTCATACTTTCATATACATACATGATTTGATGTCAGATTCAAATTTTTTAAGTAATTAAAAGTGTGCCTAGCATTATTGAAATATTGTACACCAAAGTTTACTCTGTGTGTATGAGATGAAATGAATTCAAATTTAAGTCACCATGCTGGAGAGTTTTAGTTGTCAACTTGACACATCTGGGTAGAGGGAGCCTCAATTGAGGAATTTCCTCCATTAGACTGGCCTTTGGCCATGTCTGTGGGGCATTTTCTTAACTGTTGAGTGATGTGGGAGGGCCCACAGTGGGTTGTACCACCCCTTGACCTTTGGCCCTCTATTGTATAAGGAAGCAGGTTGAGCACAGGCCAAGGGAGCAAGCCAGAAGGCAGCACTCCTTCATAGCCTGTCAGCTCCTGCTTCTGGGCTCGTGCCCTGAGTCCCTACCTTAGGCTCTCATAGAGATGACTGGGGAGATATAAGCCATTAATCCCTTTCCTCTCCAAGTTGGAATTGGTCAGTGTTTCATTATATAAAATTATTTAATGTGAATAATTTTCTAATCTTCACTTTTACCTTATAGTTTTCACTTTAAAAATTTTAAAACAGACATTTATGTGCCTTTTTACATAGTTTTTATTTGTTTGGTTTCTGTGTGTGTATACACACATGTATGTGAGGATATGCATATGTCAGGGTATGTAAGAAGACAACTTGAGGTTGTTGATGCATGCCTTTAATTCTAGTCTTTGAGAGGCAGAAGCAGGTGGATCTCTGTAAGGTAAGGCCAGCCTGGTGTACATAGTGAGTTCTGGGTCAGCCAGAGTTACACAACTTGAGGCCCTGTTTCAAAAACCAAAACAAACACAAACATGAAGACTACAGCACTGGAATCAGTTCTCTCCTTCTACCCAGTGCATCCCAGGGTTGGAGTTCAGGTCGATTAGCTTGGCAGCAGGCACCTTTACCCACTGAGCCATCTGGCTGGAACAAATATGTCTGCATGCAGGTTTGTGAGCATGTATGTCTGAGGCTCAAGGAATATAGAGGAGGGTGCTGTGTTCTCTGAAGCTGGAATTACAGGCCTGAGATGCCTGACTTCGGTACAAGGAATGCAACTCAGGTTCTCAGCAAAAGCAGTGCATGCTCTTTTAAAATTTTTTCAGCCTTTTCCTTTAAAACTTTAAAACAAATTGTATTAATTATTTGAGAATTTTAAAAGTATTTTGATCATGCTCCTTTCTTCCCTAACTCTTCCTACATCCACTCATACCTTGCTACCCACACAACTTCAAGTTCTTTTATTTTTTATTTCCCCCATTGAATCCAACGTGTGTAGCCCAAATATCTTGGTGTGGAACTTGCCCAGGATTGTGGTCCACCTATGAGGGGTCATACTCTTCCACTCCAGGCAGAGAACAGGTGAAAACAGCTATTCAGCTAGGAGTAGCCATCCCTCATAAACTCTCTGTGATTGGATTTTTCTGGCTAGAGCATGAGCAAATCTTGTACATGTTGTCATGATTCCTGTAATTTTATATGTGCAACTGCCCCACTGTCTAGAAAACACTGTTTCTTTGTAACGTGTGGCACTTACAGTCTCACCAGCCCTACTCAGAAAGTCCTCTTCTATAAGTTCCCATATTCCCTCTATCAGGGTATCAGAACTTACTTAAACTGGATCTTTGATCCATATGGAGTTAAGTTTGTGAAGGGTTGGGGGATAGGAATCAAGTTATGTTCTTTTACATGCACCTATCCAGTATGACCAGCAAAATTTGCTTAATATGCTGCCTTTTGTCCAGTGTGTATTTTTGGCTTCTTTGGCAAAAATCAGGTGACCGTGAGTGAGTGGACTTTTATCTGGGTACCAATCCCATGCCATTTCTTAATTTGTTATGCTTTTCTGACAGTAGCATGATGTTTTTATTACTGTATTTTATAGTGTAACTTAAATTCAGGATAGTGATGGCAAACGGTTGTTCATTCATTGTTTAGGATTGTTTTGGGTATACTGATTTTTGTTTGTTTGATTTGGTGTGTATTTGTTTATGAAATTTAAGATTGTTTTATTTCTGTGAAGGCTCATATTGGAATTTTAAAGGGGAATGCACTGACCCTACAAACTGCCTTGGTAGGATGGCCATTTTCACAATATTTATCATACTGATCAATGAGCCTGGGATTTTTTTTTCTTTTCTTCAATTTCTTTCTTCACTATCTTTAAGTTTTCATTATACAAGTCTTTCACTTCCTTTGTTAGATTTACTACAAGATTTTTTTAGGCTATCAAGAATGGTATGATTTTCTTCATTTCTCTCAGTATCTTTATCACTTGTATGGAAGGCAACTGATTTTGGGTGTCCAGTTTGTATCCTGGTGCTTTGCCGGTCATGTATATATCAAATTAGGCATTTATGGTAGATTCTTTAGGGTCCTTTATTTATAGAATTATATCATCTGCAAATAAGGATATTTTGAATTTTTCCTTTCACTTGTCTTACTACTTTTTCTAAATCTTTGGGAACTATATTATACAGGAATTGGGCGAATGAATGCACAGGTTTCAAAATGTCAGCTGTGCCTTGGTATGTGAGGGTGCCAGCAAGTGCATGGAAGTTTCTGTACAACAGACCAAACTGGGTCAGTGAGAAGGCAGTGCAACCTGACCTAGACCTGGGCGCATAGGACTGCAAAGAGGGAATCTTGAGACTCCAGTAAGTGCTCTTAATCTTTCCAGCCCCAAACACTAACATTATTTGGGAAAACAATCTCTAAGTTATGTAATATCATGTTATTAAGTCAAATGTGTCATACACCAAGTATGATAATTTCCCTATGAATAGAATGTTTACGTGACAGTTCTATGTTACACCATTAGTCATATGCGAACACCCTTTTCTAGAACTTGGTATAAATAATGGAACTTCTAAGGTTAAGTTTAAAAAATCAGAAAATGGCTGTGCAGTTAAGAACACTGGTTGTTCTTGCAGAAGAGTGAGGTTTGAATCTCGGCACCCACATGAAAGCTAAAAACTGTCTATAACTCCAGTTCCAGGAGATCTGACAGCCTCTTCTGTCTTCCAGGAGCATTGCATGACTTACCTACATGGAGGATAGACATGCATACACATAAAATAAAAATAATAAATAAAATATTAAAAAATAATGTTTTTTAAATCAGAAAATATTTATGTATTATTCAATTGAGAACTAAAGTAATAATCATAAATTATTTAAGTTTAATTTTTAAATGTTTAGTAAGAAAATATTGATGATTGCTGAATTCATTCTTGAAATAGGAGTAAAATGAAAGGATAAAATGAAAGGATAAAATGAAAGGATAAGTTTTACAAAGATAATAGTGTGTGTTTTGTCATGCATGATAATAAAATCACTGTCTGATTTTTTATTAAATAATAAACATAAATTAATTGACATCAGGTTTTTCTTTGTCACTGACAACTGCAATAGGCCTCATTTTGAATTTAATAACAATATTGTAGAAACATTACTTCAAACACTATTTTTGGAAAAATTAAAGTTCTCGAATATTTTGAAATATAGATTTCCTTCCACAGACATTGCTCACCTTGGTTTTTTCTGAGATAGAGTCTCTCACTGAGACTGGAGTTCACTGATTCTTTTCGGGTGGGTGAGTGGGAAGCCCAAGAAATCCTGTAGTTTCAGCTTTCCTATTACTTGGATAACGGACATGTGCCACCATGTATGATAATTTTTTTTTCTGGGTGCTGGGCTGATGGTAGGTCCTCATGTTCCACAAAAAACACTTTGGGGTGGAAGATGCCTCATCCACCCCAAAATTTCACTCTATTTTTCTTTTCAATTCACATATATTACAGAATACCTGAAATCCAATATGGGAGCACAGATTGGGGAGAGGGTCTAAGTTTGATTAACATCTATTATATGAAACACAAAAACTCAATAAAATATACATAAAAAATTACTTGTGAACATGCCATACATTATGTAAAAAATAGGAGCAAAACGGTGCTATGGTTTGACAACCCTCTTTAAATTTTTCATCTAGTAAAATTATACTGGATTCAGCTCAGTTGTAGATTGCAATGAAGTTTAGGTGTAGATCCCTGAAATTAGCTTAACAGTTAGATATAGTGTCAAAAACAGTTTGTTACTTCCATTTAATAAAAATTTTAAGTAGAGCAGTTACCATCAGCTAGACAGGTATTTGGTTTAATAACTTGGAAATATGAGAAATAGGAAAAAAAATATATGAAAGAATCTGGAAAAGACTTGGATTTTAAGAGGCAGCTCATAAGAAAAAATCTTTGAATATATTTAATTTGACACAATTTTTAGGTTTACATTAGAGAATTCATACAAGAAGTCAAAGTCTCCAGTACCAACATAATAACTGAAAAATGCCCATTGTTTTTCTCGG
Organism: Nannospalax galili; assembly: GCF_000622305.1. NCBI lineage: Eukaryota > Metazoa > Chordata > Mammalia > Rodentia > Spalacidae > Nannospalax > Nannospalax galili. Next base: position 5,458,517 of record NW_008342018.1, on the reverse strand, counting down.
AATGGAAGTTTTAAATGACATTGATAAGAGCCATTTCAGTTGTCGGAACAGAATCAAGATTTTTATATTATTATAATAGATGAAAGATATATGATAAAAAAAAGACTGAGGATATGGTTCAATGTAGTGTTTACTATGTAAGTATTTAAGACATGAGATAAGATTTCAAGAACCCATGTAAAGCTCAGCATAGCAGCATTTATCTGTAACCCCTGTGCTGGCAGTAGAGACAGGAGGCTACCTAAGAATTACTATCTAATTAACCTGCCATACTCAACAAGTTGCAGACCCATGAGACTCCTTGTTTCACTAGCAAGATGGATGATGATGGGAAAAACAAGAAAAGCTGTCTTGTGTTCTCCACATACACCAACACACACACACACACACACACACACACACACACCCCACCACCACCACCATCACCACTCATACCAGTACATACACATGTACACACAGACACACAAATACACCAGCACATGCACACACATACAGACACATACACCAGGGCATGCATACACATATACCAGCACATGTACACACATACACACAAATATACCAATCCATTCACACATATATAAACCAGCACACTTACACACATACAGCAGCTCATGTACACAAATACACACATGCAACAATGCACACATACACAAGCACACACACACACATACACACAAATCACACATACAAATACACACAAACACACAAACATACATGCACAAGACACACACACATACATAAGGACACATACATACACACACATACACACACACACACTTGCACATACAAATGTACTCTTTGTCTTATTGGATTTGCTCTTCATGTCACATCATATTTATATATTACTTTCTTTATTACTCATTGTACAGTCCCCAGTTTCAGCTTCCACCTTCGCTTATCATGAAGTTTCAGCTTCCTCCTTCGCTTATCATGAAGTTTCAGCTTCCACCTTCGTTTATCAGCTTCACTTGGTGATGGAGTCACACAAACTTTTATTCTTGAGAATACTGGTGAAACTATTCTCTTTGGAATTGTGGATGCACTTTTTGAATCAAAGTTTCAATTGGAATAATGGCTCCCAAATGATTCCTTGAGTTCTGACATACTGATTGCTTTAGCTCATTAATCAAAAGCAGCTTTACTGCCTGTTGAGAGAGGTCAATCACTGTATTAACAGGTTCTGCCTCTTAACACCAGTTACTCTTAGAACTCATGACAAAATTCCTGGACAAAGGGTAACTCAATAGAGCATCTTTGTCTTATTCCAATAGAGATTTTAAAATGGATTTACTTTTATTATATGTGTGTGAGTGTTTACCTGTATGTGTATATGAGCTATGTGTGTGCCTGGCACTTTCAAAGGGTAGACAATGGTGTTAGATCGCTTGGAACTGGAGTTACAGGTGGTTGTTTGATGCCATGTGGATTTTGGAACCTGATTCAGATCCTCTGCGAGAGAGGGCAGTGCTCTTAACCCATCTCTCTAGTCCCTCAATGGGGTATCTTTTGGCAAAATTACCAAACCTGGGGCTAGAGAGATAGTTCAGAGTTTAAGAGCCCTGGTTACTTTTCCAGAGGAGCAGGTTCAGTTCCCAAAACCCACATGGCCACTAGCAACTTAATTCCAGGGATCAAATGCCTGCTTCTTGTCTCCATGAGTATTGCGCTCACAGGTGTACTTAAAAATAATATAAATAAATAAATAAATAAATAAATAAATAAATAAATAAATACCATACCTTTAGCAACAAGGAATTTTCACCTTTCTGCCATGGAAGCCAAAAGTCCTCTTGTGGATTATTGGGAACTGTCATGAGTGCATCTACTCCTGTCTTTCCATTGGTCCCAGTTCATATTTAGGACACAGCACAAATAAACACTTGCCATTCTGATTATGTAATGCACTCCAGGATGTAATTCCACACTTACGGATTATTGCCTTTGACATGGGATTACTGGTATATGCCATGACTTCAGTGAAGCCCTTTCGGGATGATACTGTATGCAAGAAAATCACATATAAAGTCAGTTTACTCCTACACCTTTGGTGCTTTGAAATGAATCTTCTGGTCAAATGTACCAGTGTGCAGAAGGATCACATGGCTGTTATTCAGGCATTCATAAAATTGCTATCTCGTGGTTGTGGTAAGGTCCTACTGTCAGGACAAGGAAGCCTATTCCTTTACAGGACAATATACTGGAAAATAGATCACTGACATTCATGGTGCAAGAAAATAAACATGGTCAACTAGTGACTAATTGTTTTTTTGTTTCATTTGTTGTTTCTCACACAATGATGACTTGCAGGAACTCAACACTGGACTACTGCTGCAATGTATGCAATCAGCATCATACATGGTAAGGTATCACAGCAGATACAAAGTAAAAGATGTATTTTTGCAGTATATGGTGAGTGGTTGGAAATAGGGTTTAAACCTAAACAATACAGACCTTCTATCTTTTATGGTTGTGAAATTTCAATAAATTCATTTTGACAGTCATAAAATATGGATTACTTTCACTTGCAGGGTTTGTAGCTGGGTAAAGTTGATGATTGCTTTTCTTTCTGGGTTTCAATAACAAATGGTCTGGCAAGATTTGCCTACTGGGGCAATAGTAGCAGGAAAGTAATGGGAGCAACCAGCCACCTTCTGATTGGAATTAAGTCCTGCTTCTAAAGATAGAGTCTATACCTACAACCATTCACCACCAAGAACCTGTGAATAGATAGGTCACAGGCCACAAGAGAATTTCTTACTATTATTTTACTAAACAGACATAATATTAAGTCAACTCCTAATGACTTCCTGTTATGAATTTGTTCATCTCTCAACCTTAATAGGGAAGCTTTTTCTTATAGCAGATGGCAATTAACAAAACCCACAACTGGTCAATGTGCAGAGAATAAGAGACCCCACTGTTTAATCATAATTGTGACACCTCTTATATTAGTCAGGGCTCTCCAAAGAAATAGAACCGGTAGAATGACTATATATCTATAGAGATTTATCAGCTTAGCTCACAGGATAGAGTCCGAGTAGTCCAACAATGGCTGCACCACACTGGAGAGACTGAGAATCCGTAGTCACTCAGTCCATGAGGCGGGATGTCTCAGTAATCCCAATCTGGTGCTGAAGGTCTGATGAATTCCAAAAGATCAGCTAGCCTTGAGTCTACACCAGCAAGACAAACTCACCAGTGAGAGAGAAAGCAAGCAGCAAGAAGCCAGGCATTCTCCTCTGCCATAGCCTTTTATATGGACTGCAATCAGAAGGTAACACCCACATTTAGGGTTTGTCTTCCAGCTTCAGATGATCCAATTAAGAGGATGTCTCTCATTTCATTTAATCCTGGATCCAGTCAAGTTGACAACTAGGATTAGTCATCACAAGTCCAGTCCATCCCTAGTCAACTTGATACCCAATAGCATCCCTCATGACATGCTTAATTTTCAAATGAAAACAATGTTGAGGTCATAATTTCACCTAAAATGATATGACTATCCCATCATACAATGACCAATGCATTATATATCTTAGAGTAGGTGATAAGGACTTTGAGGAATGCTTAGCCCTTTAGTATCTCATAACCCAATATAATCATATAGGTTTGCAACACTTAACCACTTAACACTTATCTCAACTACACACTGAAAAAAGAATAACACAAATATCTGCTTAACATATGTGTATAAATGCACAAGCCTCTTCTTAACCAAATAGGACACAAATACTTATGTCAATTACAATCCACATTTCTGCAACTGGTCACGTGGCTTAAATTGGTATTTGTAACTACTTTCCTCTACTACCCATTCTGTATTTCCTCCACCATCAGCAAGCACCTCTGTAGGTCTTGGCTTTTTCCTGGATGAGTGATCCATACTTTCATCCAGGATGGATCTGGGCCATTTGTTGTCCTGTCTGAATTGTGTTGTTGCAGTTTCCCATAGACCTTACCACAGGACATGGTAACACCAAAAGTCGCCCTAAGGAATCTCCTGCTTTCCAGATATAATCTTCATTATCTCCATGTGGAGAACCAGTCCAATTTCCCCCTGGTAGTCTCAGTCAATCACCCCTCCTAATACTGTTATTCCTTTCTTAGCCTGCTGACTTAATGGCATCAGAAGTCCAAAGTGTCCAGGAGGAAGACTTAACTTCCAGTTCAATGGAATGCTTGTTGTCTCTCCTGGCAGAAGCACTCCCTCCTCTGAAGCCAAAACATCCAAGCCAGTAGAGTGCAAAGTTGAGGGTACAGGAAGCAGAAATTTTCCTAATGGGTCACCAGGGGTGATAGTGAGTGGAATCATTCCCACATCCACCCCTTAATTCCTGGACACGAGAACCCTGGCTATAGGAGAAACTGTACCATATATTCGACACTGATTCAAAGCATACACTACCCTCTGGAGGACCTTTCCCCAGCCCTCCTGGCTATTGGCACCAAATTGACACTGTAACTGTGTCTTTAAGTGGCCATTCCATTATTCTATCAAGCTGCTTCAGGATGGGGGGGAACATGGTAGGACCAGTGGATTTCATGACCATGGGCCCATTGTCGTACTTCTTTGGCTGTGAAGTGAGTTCTGCGATGTTGTGCAGAATACCATGACAGTAGATAAAACATTCTATAAGTCCCTGGATGGTAGTTTCAGCAGAAGCATTACATTCAGAAAGGCATATCCATAACCAGAATAAGTGTCTATTCCTGTAAGAGCAAAACGCTATCTCCTCCAAGATGAAGTGGTCCAATGTAGTCAACCTGCCACCAGGTTGCAGTTTGGTCTCCATGGGGAACAGCCCCATATCATGGGCTCAGTGTTGGTGTCTGCTGTTGGCAGATATGGCACTCATCAGCAGCTGTAGCCAGGCGAGCTTTCATGAGTGGGAGTCCATGCTGTAGAGCCCATGTATAACCTCCATCTCTGCCACCATGGCCACTTTGTTCATGGGCCCCTGATGAGCAATGACAGGGATAGCTGAAGAAAGAGTCTGACAATCCATAGAGCAGGTCATCTGATCTACTTGATTATTGAACTCATCTTCTGCTGAAGCCACCTTTTGAGAGCATTTACATGAGACACAAGTATGATCACATCCTTTGCTCTTTTGGAGAGATCTATCCACATACTTCTTCCCCAAATGTCTTTCTCTACAATTTTCCAATATGTTCCTTCTAAGTCCCTGATCATCCAGCAAAATCATTGGCTACAGCCCATGAATCAGTATACAATTGCACTTCTGGCCATTTCTCCTTCTAAGCAAAATGCTTGACAATGTTCACTGCCTGAAGTTCTGCCCACTGTGAAGACTTTCCTTCCCCAGTGTCCTTCATGGTTGTTCCAGAAATTGGCTGTAATGTTGGAGCAGTCCACTTTGAGTGGTGCCTGCATAGCATGCATAACCATCTGTAAACCAAGCCCTAGTCTTCTCCTCCTCAGTCAACCCATCATAGGATACACCCCATGAAGCCATAGGTTCATGCTTGAGAACAGAAGGTATTGTAACAGGGGTAGGAACCATAGGCATTTGGGGAACTTCTTCATGTAACTTGCTTGTGCCATCCAGGCCAGCTTGGGCCAGATCATATATATGAAACGTCCATTTGTTAATGGATTATTGCTATGCATGGTGTACTTTATGGCTTGAGGGGTCAAGTAACAATCAGTTCATGATGGGCAGCTCTGGTCTCATGTTGACTTGGTGGCCCACTGTCAAATGTTCAGTTTCCACTAAGGCCCAATAGCAGGCTAAGAGCTGTCTCTCAAAGGGAGAATAGTTGTCCACAGATGAAGGCAAAGCCTTACTCCAAAATCCAAATGGCCTCTGCTGTGATTCCACTATGGGGGCCTGCCAGAGACTCCAAACGGCATCTTTATCTGCCACTGATACCTCAAGGACCATCGGGTCTGCTGGATCATATGGCCCATGGGACAGAGCAGCTTGTTCAGCAGCCTGGACCTGTTGAAGGTTCCTTACCTGTTCCAGGCCCCACTCAAAGTTAGCTGCCTTCCAAGTCACATGATAAATGAGTCGTAGTAACACACACAGATGAGGAATGTGCTGCCTCCAGAATCCAAACAGACCCACCAAGCATTGTGCTTCTTTCTTGGTGGAGGGAGGGACCAAGTGCAACAACTTATTCTTCACCTTTAGAAGGAATGTCTCTGCATGCTCCACACCACTGAACTCCTGGAAATTTCACTGAGGTAGAAGGCCCATGAATTTTCGTTGGATTTATTTCCTATCCTCTCATGTGCATATGCTTTACCAACAAGTCCAGACTGACTATGACCTCTTGCTCACTGGAGCCTATCTCCACAACATCATCAATATAGTGGATCAGTGTGGTTTTTTGTGGAAGAGTCAGGTGATCATGATCCCTTCGAACCAAGTTATAGCACAATGCTGGAGAGATAATATACCCTTGAGGCAGGACAGTAAAGGTATATTGTTGGCCTTGCCAGCTGAAAGTAAGTTGCTTCTGGTGGTCCTTATGAACCGGTATTGAGAATAAAGCATTTTCCAAATCAATAGCTGCATACCAGGTACCAGGAGATGTATTAATTTACTCAAGTAAGGAAACTACATCTGGTACAGCAGCTGCAATTGGAGTCACCACTTGATTAAGTTTTTGATAGTCAGCTTTCATTCTCCATGACCCATATTTCTTCTGCACAGGCCAAATAAGAGAGTTAAAGGGAGATGTGGTGGGAATCATCATCCCCGCTTCTTTCAAATCCTTGATGGTAGCACTGATTTCTGCAATCCCTCCAGGAATTTGATATTGTTTTTGATTCACTATTTTCCCTGGAAGAGGCAATTCCAGTGGTTTCCATTTGGCTTTTCCAACCATAATAGCCCTCACTCCACAGGTCAGGGAACCAATGTTGGGATTCTGCCAATTCCTAAGTATATCTATCCCAATTATACATTCTGGTACTTGAGAAATAACCACAGGATGAATTTGGGGACCCACTGGACTCACTGTCAGCTGGACTTCAGCCAAAACTCCATTTATCACCTGACCGCCATAAGCCCGTACTTTAACTGGAGGGCCACAATGCCTTTTAGGGTGTCCTGGTATCAGTGTCAACTCAGAACCAGTATCAAATCAGCTGCAGAAAGTCTGATTATTTCCTTTTCCCCAATGTACAGTTACTCTAGGAAAAGACTGCAGATCCCTCTGGGGAAGGATGGGTGAGAAGTGAACAGGATAACTCTTTGTTACTGTAACAAGGTCCTTCCTCAAGGGCACCCAGCCTTCCCTTCATTCAAGGGGTTCTGTAAACTGTCTCAAGTCTGGAAATTGGTTGACTGAGAGAGATTCTCTGTTGCTATGATACAATACTGACTTCCTGTCATTTGTCCTAGAGCTTTTCTACTTATACACATCACATAAAAACTTAGTAGGCTTCTTATGTATGTGGTCCCTTGAAACACCATGATTGATTAGCCAGTACCACAGGTCCATTGAGTGGTGCCATTGTAAGTATTGTCTTGCCTTTGCCGCCCATTATGGTAATTAGTCTCACCTTGTCTTTGGTAATTCAGTACTGCCACCTGACCCCTACTCTGAGGTCCTGTTATTCCTATTATATTTACAGTTAATATGCAATGGAGCAGAAGCATCTCCACCTGTAAGATTCAGCACAAGGAAAAGAGCAAAAACAAAGCTCTTTAAACACTCTGGTGTCTCTCTCAGTATTTTCCATCTTATAAAATCAGTAAAAGGCATGTCCTCTGGGCCCTCCCATTGTGGAGGATTTGGTGTTGCACTGAGAATCCACTCGAGCATACCAATTTGCCTGAGCCTTACAATCCTTTCATCAACACTAAGCCAAGGGATATCACGTATCTTCAGCTCTTTGTCAGTAAGCCATCTTTTGATAAATACCTCAGCCAACCATTCAAATAAGCTTTTAACACCTCTTTTAACTGCACGAGCTTCCATATTAAACTTAGAATCTCCAGTCAAGGAGCCCATGTCAATAAACTCAGCCTGATCCAATTTTATGTTTCTTCCACCATTATCCCATTCCCTTAAAATCCATCCCCAGATATATTCATTATAATTCTGCTTGTATGAATTAGCAAATTCACTAAGTTCTTTAGTGGTGTAGTGTACCTCCTCATGGACTACACTTTCTGTCTCTCCTCTGGGGGCCTGAATAGCTTTGAGTCTGGTTATAGGTCTACAGGCAACAACAACTGGGCCCTTAGGGACATCAGCTTTGTCTTGCTGAATAGGATTAGTTTCCTCAATGGGATTAGTTTCCTCAGGAAAGGGTTAGGAGGGTGGGTCTGCTGAGGGTGGGGAAATTAACTCATCAGGTGAATCAAATTCCTCAGAGTCTGAGGATTCAAAACCCTCAGCCTCCTCAGAGTTCTCCCACACATCTCCATCCCACATGTCAGGATTTCGATTTTTCCCTACCAAACCCCTCACCTTTACTGTTGACACCCTTTGAGGCTGGGAATTAAATTTGCATTGTTGGTCAGCCAAATGTATAATAAGGGCTCCAGCTTGATTTTCTGCAGCTTTAGCTCTCTGACTGCTGAAGAGAAGATTCTCTTCAGGGGCACACTTGGAAACTTTTAAACTGTTGATTAGAATTTGCAGCTTGTCAATTTTATCATTAAGTTCATTGTTTATCTTCATCACTTTATCCAGAGATGCTAGAAGTAACTAGCCAGCATCATGATTTTTCTTATTTTTCCACAAATTGCCACATGTTTTATGTATAGAGTAACTACATTTCTTGCTCTTCAGAAGAGGTAAGTTAGGAGATTCAAATGCGTCTATCTCCATAATTGTTTCATAGTCTACACCATGAATTTTCAGTGCTCTCCTTGCTACCTGAAGGCTCTGAGTTGGAAAGCCTCCTCCAAACATCAATGAGCCCATTAAAGAAATTCATCTTTTCAATTTCGTTTCTCTAGAGCCACTACTGGTACCACATCTGTATTGGTCAGGGTTCTCCAAAGAAACAGAACTGGTAGAATGACTATATGTGTTTAGAGATTTATCAGTTTAGCTCACAGGATAGAGCCCGAGTAGTCCAGCAATGGCTGCACCACACTGGAGAGGCTGAGAATCCATAGTGGCTCAGTCCACAAGGCTGGATGTGTCAGTAATCCCAATCTGGTGCTGAAGGTCTGATGAATTCCAAAAGATTAGCTAGTCTTGAGTCTACAGCAGCAAGACAATCTCACCAGTGAGAGAGAGTAGGCAAGCAGTAAGAAGCCAGGCCTTCTCCTCTGCTGTGGCCTTTTATATGGACTGCCATCAGAAGCTAACACCCACATTTAGGGTTTGTCTTCCAGCTTCAGATGATCCAATTAAAAGGATCTCTCTCACTTAAATTAATCCCAGATCTAGTCAAGTTGACACCCAGGATTAGCCACCACAAGTCCACCCCTTGTCAACTTGACATCCAGTAGCATCTCTCATGTCATGCTTAATTTTCAAATGAAAACAATGTTGAGGTCATAATTTCACCTGATGTTTATGTTAGCTAAAAATCTGACAGGGGCCCAGATTGCTGCAAAACAGAAACATAGCGGACTCTGGCAAAGAGAGTTTAATTGGTTGGCAGGGCTGGACTGCAACTCGGGTGCGAGGAAGAACCTACAATCTAATGGCTGCAGACGGTAGCTTTGTTAGGGGGTGTTTTTGAGGCTGTTCAGGAAGGGTGTATGGTCTATACCTGGTAAAACTTAATTGGGGGAAACATCTACTGTAAAACATGTTTTCTACAATTATAGGGTTCCAGGAACCCACTGCAGCTAAAGGCCTGGGAAAACCTGTTTGTCAGCCTGTGGAGCATGCTCTGGTGATCACAATGCACTGGGTCACAAATTCCCAAAGCTGCTTTGGTCAACTTGCAGGTGGCTGGGAGTAGGCTGACTCAGTTCCTCTTAGGGTCCTTATGGTTTCTGGGTCTGGGGTCAACTGGATCTGAACCCTATCAGTTTAGACACTGTATGTGCATTTCTCATAGGGTTTCGGAGGCATCATATTTCCCTCTGGGTTCCCTAGCCCCCAGATATTCATTCATTTGTACTTTTTTTCTTTCTGACCTCCCTCCTCCCTCCCCAGTCCCAGCTCCCTCATTATCCCCACCAACTCCCCAATGACAATGGCCTCCCACCGTCTGCCTTCCCAACTTCCCTCCTCCCCCCACATTCTTACCATATGCTAAATATGGATCCTTATATTTACTGACAAACATACTGTACATCACTAATCAAAGAAGCTTCTTTTTACAACAGATGGAGGTGACCTCAGAATTTTGTAATTGGTCATACACAGAACATATATATCTGAGAGATGCCCAGTCCTAGGTGACATCTACAGTTGAGCATCTATACCTAAAGCTCATGGAACATAGCATAACATAGGGAGAGAGAAAACTAAACATCTCTCATTTCTCACCAGTGAAGCTTCCTCTTACAACAGAGTGTGATACACACAGAAGGCAATAACTGGACAAATTTTAAAGAATAAGAGACTGCAGAGTATGTACCTTTGGAAAGGACTCCTATATTATTTTGAACCTCACCCACATAAGGCTCAGGGACCTTTGTGGAAGAGGGAGCAGAAAGATTTTAAGAACCAGGGCTGGTTCAGGAACACAGGGAAGCAGAGGCTTTCAGGCCACTGGGCGCTTGCACATGTGAACTTGTGGCAACGGTAGCATAGCACGGAGGACTCAGGCCAACTCAATTAAACAAGGACCAAGAGGGGAGGTGAGAGATGGGTGGCAGGCCTGCCTTAGACTGGGAACTATTGGAGACTGATCGCTACTGGGAGAGGGAGAGTATGCCTTATATATGATCTCTAGTTGGATTGACTAGACACAAGTGGACAAATTTACACTGAAGGATACCTGGGTACAAATGCTTGACTGGATGGGACTTAAAATCTATGGTGGAGTACATTAGGTCTGGTGGGGGGTCATGGGGGCATGGATGGGGGAGATGATCTAAATTTGATTGAGAACTGTTGTATGCAATTACAAAAGCTAAATAGTTTTGTTTTGTTTTGTTTTTTTATTTTTTTTTAATGTGGTTAAGAGCAGCTGCCTAGCATTTAAGAGCCCATGAGCATGCCAAAATTCACATCAGCACAACAATGATCAACTGACTTCATTTGACTTCGGTTAGCTAACATACTTCTTCTCTTAGATAGGATTCACAATATTATAAGAAATATCTGAAAAAAAAATATTTCTTAGGACCTGGAAAATCACAAACTGGTGAGATGTCTTGCCACCTAGCCTGGAAGTTGGAATTCAATTCTGGAACTCACATGGTGGAAGCAGAAGAAGAAAGAAACTAATTCCTGCAAGTTGTCCTCTGACTTCCACATATGTTCTGTGGCACATATGTGGCCACACACAAATATAACCTGATCCTACACATAAAATAAATTAATAGATATGTGTAAAAGAATCCCATGGATGAAAGCAATTCTTAGTCCTGGCAGTCATGATACAAAATTCACAGTGCCAAGTTCAGTGAGATACTAATTTCCTCTAGTTCCATTCATCAGCAATACCATTACAGAATGGTTCTGAAGAAGGGCATCTAATTTTTACTTATACATAACAAACTTTTCCTATCATTATTAATTTGAAAACAAATGATAATACTTAATTTTGATTTACATACATCTTTAATTGCATAATCTGTAAATAAAAGAATTTTTTCCAAAATACACATTTACTATTTTTTATTAATAATGATAGGTGGGCATCTTATTAAAATTACAATCTCAAATTTATTTAATCTTTTGCAATGTTGAATAAAATTTAGGAATTTGGGTTTTCAAAAACTGAAATAGACCAAAAAATGTAGTTCAGATGTGTAATCAATTTCC
>NW_008342018.1:5444071-5446163 GCF_000622305.1 Nannospalax galili | reverse complement strand
TGTAGTTCAGATGTGTAATCAATTTCCAAAGAATTTATGTAGAGGTTCATAATATTTTATCATGACCTAAGTTACTGGGAAGCTTTGATGAAGTAATCCATTTTTGGATATTATACTATTTAATGTTTTTATTATTTATTTTATGTGCATGAGTATTTTGACTGTGTGTATGTAAGTGCACTGTGTGCCAGCAATGCCTGCAGTGATCAGAAGAGATCAAAGGATCCACTGAAATTAGAGTTATGAAGAGTTGTTTGCTGCCATGTGGGTGCTGGGAACTGAACCCAGGTCCTTTTTAAATCAGTGCTCTTTATCATGAGTCATCTTTCCTTCCCATTGCCTATTATATTCTTATTTTCCAAAGAAGTACAGCATGTAGAACAAAGTTTAAAGTAAAAATTAAGTTTTATTATTATTTTCTTTTTATTATGATTATTTGAGGGAGATATCTTTTAGGTTTGTCAGAAATTTTATTTTGATTTCTGAATATATTTTGTAGGCATATAAATATTTTCCATCTAAGCAGAAAAACTAAGTGTTAGCAAAAAGCTTAGAATTAACAAAAATCCAGATTTGGTTCAGATTGTCTGTAGAATGGTGTACAATTTGACATATACTGGCACACCTGGCAGTAGTGGAGGCTGGAATCTGTATGAGGATAATATGGTTGCTATCTTCTTTTTCAAAAGTCAGTTAATACAAAAACATGATGAGTGACAGAACATTGAGCCTAACAGGATTAATTTTCTAGTGATACAAATATTCTTCAAAGGGACATAGGATTATCAGTATACATTTAAAATGTCTTGATAGACTTAAAAATGACACAATATATAAAGAAACATGAAATGACAGAAGTTTAACATTCAGAATATATAAAGAACTCAAAAAACAAAGAAGCAAGAAATCAAATGATCCAATTAAAAGATGGGCTAAAGATCTGAACAGAGTTCTCAAAAGAAGAAATAAAGATAGCTGAGAAACATCTCAAAAATTGTCCAACATCATTAGTAATTAGGGAAATGCAAACTAAAACCACATTAAGGTATCACCTTACCCCAACCAGACTGGCTAGGATCAAGAGATCAAATGATACCAAATGGTGGTGAGGATGTGGAGAAAGGGGAAACTCATTCACTGCTGGTGCGATTTCAAAATTGTGCAGCCCCTATGGAAAACTGTGGAGAAATATTTAAAAAGCTAAAAATGAATCTTCCATATGACCCAGGTATACCACTCCTTGGCATATACCCAAAGGACTCATCTTATTACAGAGACACTTGTGCAACCATGTTTGTTTTCACAATAGCTAAGAGATGGAAGTGACTTAAGTGCCCTCAACTGGATGAGTGGTTAACAAAACTATGGTATATTTACACAATGGAGTTTTATTCAGCAGTAGAATAAGATGAAATAATGAAATTTCCATGGAAATGGATGAATCTAGAAACTATTATACTAAGTAAAGTAACAGAGATGCAGAAAAATAAGAGATGTTCTCCCTCATTTGTGGATCCTAGTACCAAATCCTTTTAAATTTCATGTCATTTTAATAAGATGGTACTCTACAGAAGTCTCTTCTGTATGAAATACCATCATGACTTCAGCAGTGTCTGATTGCTAAACATCGTCACAATTGGGCTTATTGTCAGTTGTGCTCCTTCATCAAAGGAGGGGCAAGCAGGGTCATTGGACCCTCACCAGAGTATCCAGCCACTCTTCGCAGACAACTGTATGTGATTTGACATTAATCACACATGGTTTCTGGATTTTGGGAGGGCTAAAGTATACAATCTGTGGAAGGCTAGGAGGAGAAGGCTTGACCCATGCTAAGCAAGGCTTCCCAGTGTGCACACCATCATGTCCTTCATACACTTCAGCAACCCCTCAGTTATATCAGGAAGTAAACAGAAAATTCATTCTTTCCCAGTAAAATATTAATCAAACATTGGTTTGACACTAGAACCTTAAAAGGGAATAAGCATTGCTTAGTATCCCCAGGAAAAGAATTCTCACACCAGATGGAAAATTATTTGTTAATGTTATTATGTATCATAATTATTTTAAAAAGATAATGAGAATTTAAAAGATG
>NW_008342018.1:5423567-5443942 GCF_000622305.1 Nannospalax galili | reverse complement strand
CCACACACCCCTAACTGTACCTCTGGGTTTTTGCAGGTTGTGACTGCAAACCAGAATTCTGTCTGCTTTTGCTGAAAGTAGGAGCAGATGTCAAGCAACTGGAGTGAGAGACAGAGAGACAGAGACAGAGAGAGAGAGACAGAGAGAGAGAGAAAGAGAGAGAACATTTGGCTTTTTACCCAAGCCTTATCCTACGTAGCACATGATAATTAAAAGTACCAGACTGATGGAACAAACTTTATTGGATGTTTAACAGCATACTTTGAGGCCTATACTAATCTGGCCAGAGGGACCTAAAGGATACTTTTTGCCCCTTGCCCTTTAAGGTCAACTAAGTTCCAGGGGTCTATGGAACATCTCTCAAAATGTCCTGTAAGTGTAGTGAGTCAACTGTCCTCTTGTTCAGGGGGTCCATGGAGACCCCACCAAATGGACTTGAACCAGTGTCCAGCCTTAAAGAGGAGGGTCAACTCATGCTTCCAAGTGAAGCCAGCTATGGTTGAGTAGGACCTTTGACTTATCTTCACATAGATAGAACTTGTAAAAGGAAGGATCCAGGGGTTCCTCCCAAGCTCATGTGACCCCTGAGGAACAGGTCCTCAAACAACCTTGAGTGTTAATATAAACTGATTTATTTGGGCTGACTGTATGTTCTTAAACACCCAAAGGAAAGTATAGCCAAAGAGTAAAGTGTTAGGTGTGAAATCATTGTAGATCCAGAGTTTGAGCTGAGTAAAGTGAAGGAAAACATGCTGTGTGTTACTGAGGAAAACCTGTGCACATAAGAGTATATTCATTCTTTAGTGTGTTTCATAATTTCTTAACTACCTGTACATATATATGTATGGGAGTAAGAGCTGGCGGTGTGTGTTTCCATTGGTCTGCTTGTTGTGGGTCCTCAGAGATGGTGTGGGTCATGCTGCTGTTGGGCTTTCTTGTCAAGACCATCACAATATTTTGCTGTGTGTTACTGTGTCTTGTGCTGTATTAAAAATTCTTCTAATAAAAATGTTTTTTGTAAAATTTAAAAACAAAAAGTTCAAGAGATTATACTTCTCATACACTAGGCTTAAATCCATATAAAAAGTTATTTAAACAGCTATCTCACATTGATGATTTTGTTTTGAATCTGAAAGTGCTGCTTAGATGTAAGACTTCAAATCTTGATCTGCAATATTATAGTGTCCACCTGTAGCTAAGGGAGACAACCCTCTATTGTTCTAAAATAATGACCAAATTTTTCTTCCCCTCTCTAGAAGCCTTTGCGAGGGAACTGACACTGACTCTAACCATTCCAACATCTATCAAAATGCTTCAAAGCAAATCCTGAACCCATCACTCTCAAGTCCAGCCTTGGCAGAAAAAAGGATTATGAGGAGGAACCCAATAGAGGGACGTTTTTGGAAGTTCTCGTCAAGAAATGCCAATGGACTCTCATATGAACATTTTAAATTTGCCCTGTTCTAACTTTTTTCTAGTTCCCTATCTGGAACTTGTAATGTTAATTCCTCTTGCCTTTACTTCTTCTTCACATCTCCTATTCACCAGTCAAGGACTTTCTTTTCCCCCTACAGATAAGATTCATGCAATTTGGGAGTCTTTTAGATAGACCCACTGAAAGGGTACCCCAATTGTCTCATGTTGCATTCCTGTTCGACATGGCAAAACCTTAGCAGTCTGCATCCAGATTCCCTATCCACAAGCTTGGTAACCTCTTCAGAGGATGGTGTGATAAGAATAGGTGGTAGGAAATGGCTATGCAGTTAATGTAAAAAGACTCCAAAGGAAAGCAGTCAGTTCTTGGCTAAAAGCCAAAATCTTCCTGGGTCTCTTAGTAACATATTTTGTTCTAAAGGCCAAAAATGTCAACAGTATTCAGGAGCTCGTATCTAATCCTTAAGAGATTTTAGGGTTTCTTATTCAGAGCAGGGAGTTTTAGAGTAGCAAAAGCCCCATAAAATAAAAAAGAGGAATAAAGTGTACATGAAGTTATCCGAAAAAAGTAATGGGGAGATGTGGGAGGAGTTGGAGGGGAGTGGGCATGGATTTGATCAAAGCACCTTTTATGCTTATATCCCTGTATGAAATTCTCAATAAATTATTTTAAAAAAAGAATACAATGTTGATCAGGTCTAGAATGAAACCAATCACTAATATCCTTTTATCTATGTGTGCATTATCATGATAATTTTATTTTTATTCTATGTAGTACTGTGTACATAATTATTTTAAAATAGCATAAACTATGGTTGGGGATATTGCAGTATGTTAAAAAATGTACTTAATGACTGGAAAGAGAAGTGTGCTTCATGACTTAGAGAAACCAGCAGTTTCAGCTTCTCTTAGGAAAATTCTAGAACATAGACAAGAAGCTATTTCCAGTTAATGGTCATAGAAATGTTGAGCTTCCATACTCTGCCCGAGGTTTAAGTAATTATGTTTTCCTGATTTTATATTTTTTAATGTAAAAGTTCATAAATCAATGTATGATTATACAAAAGGGTATAATGGGTAAATATAAAATGTAATTATCCAATTATACAATGTATAATTATACAAAAGGGTAGTATAATAACACATCCATGTGTTATTTAAAGAATTCAATTTTTGTCCTTTTGTCAAATTTTGTCAATTTTGTCAATTTTGTCCTTTTGTCAAAATTTGTTTACAAATTTCTAATTAAATTGGCAGAATTAAAAAAAAAAAAAAAAGCTGACGAGGCAGTCATCGTAAGAGCATCCTGAAATTTGAGGTAAATGTAGACAGGGTAGAGCTACTACAGTATGGTAAACTGTCATTAGTGTGGGTGACTTGATATTTGTGAATAGCTTAAAAATGTTTTTGCTTCAATTAGTGAGGAATGTGCTCCTACCTGACCTATTACTCTAGCCCACAAACACATACAGTCATACATAAGGAAAATGGCTCTGTTAGCCATTAAAGGAGAGATGTAAATATGCTCTAATTATAAAAACAACATATATGGGGGCTGGAGAGTTCATTCAGCAGTTAAGAGCATTGACTACACTTGCAGAGGACCTGGGTTTGATTCCAGGCACCCACACAGAGATGGTGAATCTACTTTTAGAGTTCCTCTTTATTCTTGGTTTATGGAAGCTTGTTTTAGGTGTTTTTCATTTGTTTCTACATACAATTGATCTCACCAGACTTTCTGAGCCTCCTGAATCTGTAGGAGGAATGTGCTTGATTAAGCCTAGATGATTCCATCCTCTCTGTTTTCCTTAAAGACTGCTTCTATCCATTTTCTCTTTCTTTTCCTTCTTTGTTTTCTAATTATTCAAAAGTTACAACACTTTATCTTCATTCTCTTAATTTACACAGTTCATTGTTACACTTAATTACAAAGGACCAAGTTAAATATGCAGAATGTAATTATACAGTATCTTGCATGGATGGGTTAGGGAGTCTGGATGTGAGTGGGAAATATTTTATGAAATTTTAAAAGCTCAATTAAAAAAATTAAAGTTTCATCCTTATAAAAAACAAAGATGACATGACATCAAAGATGCTCAATATAGATTCTCACGTTGAAGAAACAAGTGCTAGAATTGTAAAACAAAGGCTTTCATGTCTCCATTTTAATCATGGCCAATGAGGGTAAATATATGTTATCAAATAAAGGATATGAATACTTTGAGAAACAGAAAGTATAGTACAGAACCAAATGGAAATTTCAGAATTTTAAAACTCCTGTTAATTGGTTAGTTTAGGATGGATTTGGTGGCAGAATAATATTGAGAGTTACTAATTAGAAAATACATCAATGAAAATTATCCACCCTGAATGAATTGGGAAAAAGTACATGAATCATAAAATGAGTTCCACAGATCTTCCAAGTGGTAACTAAAATTCCAAAAAGAAAATGAGGGAGTTAAAGAGTTGGGGCAAGACAAAAGATGGATGAAAATTACCATCAACTTGAAAAATGTCACTTTTATAAATTGAGGAATGCCAGCAAAACCCAAATGTGGGGTTAATCATTAAAAAAATCATTTCTGACCATAAATTAAATGTCTTAGAGGAAAGAAATATCAACAGATAATTTTATAACTACTCCCCTGCCCCCCAAAGACATGTGACATCCAGGCATCATAATGTGATAAAGGACCTACTTAATGTAAGTCAGATTGTCAAGTATTATCTTTAGTATTTGGGAAATCCACCCAAAAACAAATGAATAAATTTTCAGGATATGCTATAGGCAACTGTAAAGGTTGCACTTGGTAAGTGTTTTAAGGTAAGTGTTCTTTCTACATCAAACTAGCAGCACAGTCTTTGAGAGGTACAGACACAGACTCTGATGCCTTAGCCAGCATTATGTTAGATGTTTTTGCATTCTTATCCAAGTTGCCTGAATTCTTATTGCTTTGGTTAAAATTGATGTTAAGCTTAAAGCAGTTTAAATCAGAACATGAAGGGAAAAAAAATAAGTTGTATAGATGTGTATGAGATAGCCAATCTGACCACATAAGATTAAGGAGAGGGCCCTGGGAAAAACAACAAGGATGGTCTCTTCAGGATTCCCCCTACTAGAAGCCTCCTTGGGCATGCACAACACTATCATCCTTAGCATGTTAAGTACTCTACTCTGTGGGTGATTACTCCTTAATACATATTCCTACATAAAATGCATTTAATAGTAAAAGACTGGATTCTGGGTAAGGATAGCTTCTAAGAAAGTTTCCACTTATTCCAAGAAGAAGACCACCCTAGGAATGAGGAAGAGGAGGAGAAATGGTAAATAAAGACTTCTAAGTCCAGATACTAAAGGCAGCCCTTTGCCATTGAAGTTTCACTTGGTCCACTCTGCATCTGGATAGTGTTGTTTCTGCTTTTACTTTCTTTAATTCTTAAACATTAACCTAGGCTACATGCTCTCTCTCCTGCCCTGATGTGAATTCTTCTTCCCAGGAATAAGAAACACAACTGTTGCCAGAGTAGATGAAAATGAATGTTGGAAGTGGCATTTCTTTCCATCTATTACATGACAATTATTTATTTGAGGCTTGCAGTCAAATTTTTTTCAAATATTTGAAGTGAGGATACTTTATATGGGGCTAGATGAAAAGACGTCAGTGTTTCATCAGATAACTGTTCAATTCTGAATTATTAACCAATAATTTCTCCTTCTAGACCACCCTTTTTGTTCTCCCATTGACTGACTGCTAGGTCCAAAACACAGCAGGAACATTTGTTTTAGGGAATCCTTTCCTAGCAAGATGCACAGAGGTCTATGCTAATCTACATGACTGTGGCTCACTCATACCCATAGTAGAGTACCCATTCATGGCCTGGAACACTGTAGAGGCTAGGGAAGGATTGGTCTTCATATATTCCCTGATGCAGACTTTGGCTTATTAGTAGGATCACAGTAAATGATTCAAGAATTGACTATTACTTCCATTTTGGTTTTGTTGCATTAATTGACAACTCTGTCACCTAGCAGTTTAGCACAGCTGAGCCCTTGACAAAGTATTTCAAACATTACAGTAATCAATTAAGTGTAAAACCATTGTGAAGATCAAAAAGCCAGAAGATGACAGAGGACATCTCTGAAGGTTGCTAGCAGATTCTGCTAGATATACTAAGTGTTCTGTGGAAGTTCTATCAGACTTTCAGCATTCTTAGAGCATGTTGGAAGATGGTTTATACAGGATTTTCTGTTTAAAATCTAGTTTTTTTCTCTGACAACTTTCTATACCCCTTTGGTATGTCATAAAACAAATTCAGTGGAGAAAGTTTTAAAAGCTCTAGAAGTTCCCTACAGCTGTAGCTTGTGGTCTTCAAACAGTAAGGTAAGAGATGAGCTAATAGTCCTGAGGGCTGAGTATCTCCAAGAGCTTCTGGTACTGATTGTGGTACAAGGGGTTAAAACTTAAAGAAAAAAATGAACTGCACAGCTTTCAAGATTGCTTTGCTTAGTGACTCCAATGAGACCATGGATACTCAGATATGCTCTGAAGGCATAGTGCTAAAGCTAATAACTGAAAGGCAGGCACATCACTACAAACTTCCTCCCCGGGGTACCCTGACAGAAGCCCTAGCCAGACAAGAGAGCACAACAGCCACTAACAACAGCAGCTATTGTTCCAGCCTGCCCTCCACAGTCTCTTAAATTTCTGGATGGCAGACAACTATGCACCTCTTCCAGCTGGTGCACTTGGCTGTCTGTTTGGACCCATCATCCCAGAATTCTTGTGGCCAAATTATGAGGGATGGAGGCTAAAAGACCATTACTTCTTCCTCTCTGTGAGCCTAAGAATGGAACAGAGGGCTCTCGCAGTCTTTATAGACCTTTCAGTTTTCTGAAATGAACTTGTTTTCCCAAGAAGGACCTGAAGACTTACGTCATGGTTAAAATCAAGTGATATGCTAAAGGAAAAATGTAGTCCTTTAATCTTTTACAAGATAGTGTCCAAAAGAGAGTGATCATCACCAAGCTTGGCAACAAACTGAAGGAAATATATAGTCAATGGTCTGTTGTGGGTCTGAAGCCATTGCAATTTTACCCTATCCTGACAGTGACTTTTCCTTTGGGCCCCACAGACCTTCCTGTCTGGTTTTCACTGCTAAATTCATCACACGTATTTAGGTATTCTCATGTTGAATGCGTCTAGTATTTGCTGCATTTTTTCTTGAACCCAGCGATGGAAGTCCTTTCGATTCTTGTTTTAGATTTTGATCTGAATTCTTAGAGCTCCAGGAAACTATGAATATGTTGTACATAGAACCATGAGATTGCATCTTATGTATTGAATATTCCACACAGATTGTCATGTAGGAAATGCAGATATGAGAAGGATCAGAGTGGATGTGGGAGGTCTAAGGGTAAACTCAATTCTCAGCCTCAAGCCAAAGCTGAAGATCACCAGGAGATGTAAGAATTCATTCTTTTGTGGTACAGAATGCTATGATCATTTGGAAATTAAAACAGTGCCAAACGACTCCTCCACCAAAAAGTACAATTGTACTTTTAGTAAGCAAAAAAATGAAACAAAACAAAATATTGCAAAGAAATTTTGTGTTAAAAATAGGAAGAGTTAATATTTACTTAAAAATATTTAAGATGTTTGTAAAGTGGATACAAAACAACTGCAGAATGAAAGAACAAAAATAATTAACATGAGAACAGAAATTTACTTTCCATAGAAACAGAAATTGGTTGGAGATACCAACAGATTGACAACTCTTTCTTTGAATTAGGCTGTTAAAATTCACATCTATTTTATAGAAATCAATAAAATATTAGAACTGTACACATAATATTAAATGAAATGTGAAATATATAACGTTCAACTTCTGAAAACTTACTAAAAGATCATTTACTGAATCTGTAATTAACACAAATTTTTAATAATTTTTTTTTTCAGGAATCAGAGAATATCACTCAGGCTTTGAGTACTTTCCTATCAAGGCCTTGGGTTCAATCCCCAGTAACACTTCCCTCTCTTCTAGAAGTTACGAGAATTACAAGTAAAAGTAATAATTTGTATAATATTTTTAAGCTTGTATGATCATAATCCCCAAACAAGATGTATCCTGAAAATTACCCATTCATCCAAAAACAGTGGGCAATGCAGGGCACCCTGGGAAGAGGGGTGGAGCCAAGGCCATATTGGAAATCAGAACAAAGTGCAGGGCCACAGGGGAGTGGCAGCATGCACCCTGTCTTTCCTGTAGGCTCCACATGACATGGCATGTGAAAACTGATGAAGACTAGGGCAGGGCTCGAATTGTGTGTGGTTGTGAGACGCCATTTCCTTGTAAGTCACACCCTCCCAGAAGTCATAAGCTGTACAAAACCAAATCAAACTGTGTTAGGTCAGTTTTGTTAACCAGCATGAGGACTATGAGACCTGGTGACTGAGCACCAGCCTCCTAGTGAGCGGGAAGTGGAAAATTTAGTGAAACAAATTTGCATATTTGGAAGCATAGACAAATCACAGGTGTCCAGAAAAAATATGGGATGTGGGCCTGTGAAAGCATTGCTGTTCCAGCAGCATCTGGTGAGCAAATCAAAAGCTAGCTGGGTTCAGATTCCCAAATTCAGAAGGACAGAAATGGATGCTGCAAGGTAACTGTGAAATAATGTGACCCGTCTAGGAGAAGCTGGCAGGAACCCAGGGGAGTAGGTAGCCAAACCACATGTGCTTAAAGAGGTTAGCTGTGCTCATGTGTGCTATACAATGGATCATGAAATATATAATTAGAATGATGCGGGCTATGTAGACATGGACAGACTCAAAGGGAAAAATACCTGGGCTACACCTGTGCTGCAAATTTGGGAAAATAGCTCAGTTGCTTGAAAAATGGAGTCTACGCCACATGGTTCTGAAAATTTGTTAAAGATTATAGAGAGCAAAATAGGAAAACAGAAAGGGGACATGGCCACTATTTTGCATAATAAAAGATTTACCCAAGGCAGAAGACACTGAAAAGGCTAAGGAATTACTCTCAGCCTCAGAGCTTAAGAGAGAGGAAAAATGGGAGACTTTAACTTGTATAAGGTTACAGGATCAGGAGTCCAAAGACAGGAAAAAAGACAGCAGTGAAAAAAGGAAACAATTTAAAAAATAAAAGTAGCTAAAGCTGCCCCTCAGATTCAACCTTTGAAACAGAAAGAGAAAAAAGTTAACAGGACTGTAGCTAGGAGAAAATACTCCACACTGGAGCTATTGAAACTAGGAAAGACTTACAAGTAAGCAATCAAAGAGCCCCTCACCACTTGGCTTGTGAGGGTTTGGGACATCGGAGCAAATAATGTCAGTATAAGTCCTTCAGAAGCTTCAGAGATGAGTTATATAAACACCCATCGGTCCTTGTGGCATAGGTTGTTCAATGTAGGCCAATGCAAGCTGCCCCTCAGAGTCAACCTTTGATACAAAAGGAGGAGAAGGTTAACAGTAGCTAAGAGAAAATACTCCACACTGGAACTGTTGAAACTAGGAAAGACTTGCAAGCAATCAAAGAGCCCCTCATTACGTGGCTCATGAGGGTATTGGACATAGGAGCAAATAATGTCAAAGTAATTCAGAAGCTTCACAGCTGAGTTATATAACCACCTATCCATCCTTGAGACATAGGCTGTTCAACCTAGGCCAGTGCGGGGGGGAGCAGTCCCTAATGGGATGGCTGGTGCAAGGCGTTAAAGATATGTGTTCATCACCAAGGGAAACTCCCATAATTAACAGAGGCTGAAGAACTATAAAAGAGGGACAGTCATTACTGAGAGAACTAGGTATTAAAAAAACAATATATGATGCTCAGTGTGCTGGCCAAGATAGGTCTGTGTTCACCAGAGATCTAAAGGAAAGCTTAATTCAACTGGGATATCTAGAATAGTATAGATCTTCAATGGATTTGCCAAGTCCTTTAATAGGACAGAATATTTGTAAAGTGAGAGAGCCTTTAGCAAATCTAAGTGACTCAAACCAGCATATAAAATGTGTCTGTAGAACAACAGGACAACCTACAAGAGATATACTAAAGATCAGACAGAAAGAAGATCCATTTGGGTTACTTGAAGACAAATGTGACAAGATTTATGTCAGTCACAAAATTCCCAAAGGAAAAAAAATGATAGAAAACCAAATTTGGTAATAAGGAGTTTCTGGAAGGCTTTAAAACCTGAAGAACAGTGTACAAAAGGCATTCAGAGGATAAAAATTATCTCAGGGGTGGTTGAGGATCCTCAAAGATTAAATAAGGTGCATTTTTCTCCTGAGAAAGGCTATGTTAGGGGTAGAGGCAGTTTTTCCCACCAGGGCCTTCCCCAGCAGCCAGCAGGGTCAACAGAAAGGCAGCAGATCTGGTTACAGCCAGGAGGCAGACCCAGGGTCCACCTGACTCAGGGAAACAGTAGGTACAGCAGGGACAAGAGAGACCCTCTGCCTCCTTAGCCAGATGCAGGGTCAGGCAACTTGAGCTAGCACCTGTAAATGGGTCAAGGATAAAAAAGATACAATGCAACTACATGTAAAATCCCCAGAATACAGAATAACTATAGTAAAGAACTAACAAAATTAATGCCTCTTACCCAGGCTATAGTACCTAACAGAGATCTATGGAGAAAGCAATTAATACAAATGGATAAAAACTTTCAATGCTGTGTTAGACCTTGTCTATGATTGACTTAATATATGATGGTATCCTTTGAGTATTTTACACATGTGAAAACCCATTTGAAAGATACCTGGTTGTGTAGGATAAAAACAAGAGCTCCCAAAACATGCGTATAATAGGGAAAACTACAATACCAGGGGTGTGTGGCCCCCTTATGAGCTATTGATAAGAGATAGATTCTAGAGGTCCTTAAATTAACCAAGCCTTTAGGCACTAAAGTCAGTTGTACATTAGAAAGTTCAGTAAGGCCATGTTGCTGAAGACACTGTGTGATGTGAGCATGAGAGAAGAGACAGAGCCAAGACTAAGCTAAACACTCCATGCCACTGGTTGGATGGTTTTGTAGTGCCAAAATGTGCTATGTGGATATTTGGGATAAAAGGATCCCCTATGATTTTGCTCAACAATGGACCCTGCTTGCAGCACACTATGGACATACCAAGGAATCCCTGCTAGTACAATAATGGCTCAACTAACATGTGTACAACTGACAAACTTCCAATTGGTTAAGACCCACTCTTAGGAATGGAACACACATCTGGTGCCAATAGCCTGTGTCAGGGAAGGCTACAGGCCCCACAAGGGAAGCTGCTGCAAGTATACTGTTTAGTGAATATGTTACACCTACTGAAATAGCTTCTAGGCATTTGTATTTACATTCATGTTTGTTTAGTTGTATCTTCATCCTTCCATTTGTCTTCATAGTAGGAGAAATACCATTGAGATAAATCAATGGCCACTTCTTGAAGACAAATGATGGGGATGCCCAAGAGGTCAATATCTCCCCATGATACTAGAGAGATAGGCCTGCATCTATCACCCCCTCCAAGGCTCATGGAAATTCATGGAAGAGATGCCAGAAAGTTTGTAAGAGCCAGAGGAAAGGGGTGGAGTGTAGTCCCCAAATTACTCATTCCTCTGAAAAGAATGGGCAGTGGGGCACCCTGGGAAGAGGGGTGGAGCTGTGGCCATATTGGAACTCTGAGTGAAGCACCTGGCCACCAGGGAGCTGCTGTGGGGCATCCCATCTGTCTCATGGTCAGTGTGGGGTGAGATGAGGCACTCAGAGCATGGGTTGAGATGGTGCTCAGTGATGGAGACTACAGGCAGGCTTGACTTGAACGTGGATTATGAGAAGCCATTTCTTTGTAAATCACTCCCTCTCAGAAGTCATAAACTGTAAAAACCAAATTAAACTGTGTTAGGTCAGTTTTGTTAACCAGGACCAGGAGAGCCAGTGACTGAGGACTGGCATTCTAGAGAGTGAGAAGGGGAAAATTTAGTGAAACACAAGACAAAGGTAAAAGTTGGGAAAACTGAGGACTAAGTTCCCTTATGATAACACACAAAGATTTCTAATAAAAACAAAAAACTGAATCTATTAACAGATGTTCAATATGAAAGCATCAAGGTCAAGAATGGGAATGGTGGGAAGTTGAAGCAAGGATTTAATCAGAATGTGACTGGAGAAATCTTGTGTCCTGGAGGAGCTGCTGCTTGTGGAGGACACTGATGCTGTTGAAAGGAAAGGTTGCCATCTCCAGCTTCATAGAATAAGCATGCTACTCGAGGCAGGACCATAAAGGGTAAGAAGAACTTAATGCTGATGCTTCCTTGCTGATCAAGCCATTAATCTCTAAGTCTTTTCAATTTATTGTAAACATTTTAACTTTCAGAATTTCATATAATGTATTTTGATCATATTCATGCCCAACTCCTCCCTTTAACTCTTCCTAGATCTTTCTTAACCCTCTGAAATTTGTGTATTTTTTTCTTTAATAATCCATCAATTCCAATGTGTGTTGTCTATACATTTCTGTGTGTGGGGTCATACAGTGGAGTTTAGTCTACTTACCAGGACCTAGAACAGTAAAGAACACTGAGTCAACTACCCAGTCCATTCCATGATAGAATGTAGACTAGCTTGATCTTGGGTAGGTCATGTGCAGGCAACCACAGCTTCTGTGAGGTTATGAGTGTCTCTGTCTTGTTGTGTGCAGAATACACTGTTTTGCTCACATCCTCCTGGATCTTTGGTTCTCACAGTCTTTCTGTCCCCTCTTCTGCAATGGTTCTTGTACCTTGGGGAGGTGTATGATACATATTCACTGCCTTATAAGAACTACAAAGCCCTTGAAACCTCTATTTTATTTCTGCACAATGAAAACCATTTATTACTGCATGATTATTTTTCCTCTCCATGTTCTCTTCAAACATTTGGCACTCTGTGTATGTGTGTGTTTTTGTGTGTATGTTATTGGATACTAAATTCCGTTTATACATACTAGGCAATTATTCTACCACTGATTTACAAACCCATTCTAAAATGCTCTTCTTTGGGGCAGGAGAACAGGATAAACAGTTAACAGCATATATTGCTCTTGTAGATGACTTGAGTTCTGTTCCTAAATCAGGGAGGCTCACAAAAACATTTAACTCCAGTTCCAGTTCCACACACTATTCTTGACTTCATAGGTACCTGCAGTCATATGCAAGCATGCATACATGCACACACACACACACACACACACACACACACACACACACACACACGCCTAATGCCAGGAATGGACTTTCTCCTTTGAATCTGTTGATCAAGGGTCCCATAGATTCTCAAATATTACTGACCATTGCTCCTTGCCTTGGTTACCCACCAGAAGTTGATGGTAAGACTGTATTGCTGAAGACTATATATATATATTTTTATAAAGCTTGTACTAGCTTCAAGGTTTCAGCTTACTGATAGCATAGTTTTGGAAGGTGATATTCATAGTAGTCTAAGCGGAAAATAAACATCAACCTTCCCAGCTGTGAAACCAGTGAACTACAGCATCTGGCCTGGAAGGATATGCTGACTGTCTGTGCAGTTGTGGCACAACTGATTATATTTAAGATCTCTTCCCAAGATGGTCCTGGCACTGATGTGAGGCTTTAGAACTTTTGGCTACACAGGTAACAGACCAAAGAGGAAAGTCTACTACTATGATTATGCTAAATACACATAGTATTAAACTGACTCTTAATGGTTGATTGTCATACCCGTAGATTGATGCATCTTTTAACCTTTACCAGAGACACTTCCTTACGCAGCAGACAGTAATTAACTGACCCACAACTGATAAATGTGCAGACAACAAGAGCCTGCAGAGTGATTATCCCTGGATAGGACACCTATATCCACCTCTGCCAACAGACACTCAGGGTTCCTTGTGGAAGAAGGGACAGAATGATTTAAGAGTCAGAGAAAGTGGATGGTCAAAGGGAAAAATAATTTTCCAGGTAGCTGGGAAAGTACTCAAATGAACTCACAGAATGGTGAAAACATGCACAAGATCCATGTATGCCTAAGCCAGACAAAAATCCCTGCATAGAAGTGTGGGAGTAAGAAGCCCCAACCCAAACTGAGGAGCTATTGGCAACTGATGCCTGTAGAAGAAGCAGAATCAGTTTTTTTGAAGGTGTGACACTGGATAGGGCAACCAGGCTCCAGTGGATGGACTCACACTGAAGGGGATTTGGGGACTTAAATTTGATAGGCTTCAGTATATATAACAAAGTACTTGAAATTAGGCAGGAGGTATTAAGGGGATGGTATAGATGGGGAAGGGGTCTAAAACTGATAAACATATTGTATAAAATGTGGAGAAAGTCAACAAAAATGATAAAATACTGAATACGATGTAAAAAGAAAATAATTCTTCAAAAAATATTTCTTTAACCTTACCTCCTCCATCAATCCCAATCTAGCTGATGTGTTTTCTTTCCTTTTAATGCTTATCTGCCACAAAAAGGCATTAAAGCCATGATGAATTTTGCTTAATGGCAACTTATTTCCATGAAGATTAGTCTACATTATGAAATTCAGCTTACTTTGGATAATTGTATACAATCTGCAATGAAGTGAAGAAAATGATCTCCATAAACACATGCAGATGTTGACATTAATTGTCATAGTAAACCAAACAGCAAACTTTTATTTAATTCAATAATAGGAGAATTTATTGTCTGTTTGTGTAGGTTCCATTAGCTGAGTGAAGAATTTTAGAAATGTTTTAAATATTTCATAAAGAGATTTGACTCCATAAAGACTCCATGAATATGCCTTTTTAATATTTTTGAAAAATGAAGCATATTTATAATAATCAATATAAATGAAGTACTTATTTGGAGAACCCAGTACTTAATTTCCAAATTCCCCCTCAAAAAAACTATTAAGCAATTTCCTTATTATTTCTGTAATGTAGCTCTAAAGGTGATTGTATAAGACTATTAAAACTGTAAATTTGTGTTCTAAATAGATTGTACTTAAATGCAGTTAAATTATTTATTTATTTATTTATTTATTTATTTATTTATTTATTTATATTTTGAGACAGGGTCTCACTATGTAACTCTGGAAGGCCTAGGGCTGATATCTCTCTACTCTGCCTCCTGAGGTGTGGGATTAAATGAAATTGCCACCATATTTAGCCAGCCATTCAAGACTCAGATTCACAAGCAAGAAGACAAGAATTACACTGCTTACATTGCTTATATATGTTTGAGTTTCTTTATAAAGATGCCATCTCAGCATAATATTCTCTCTCTCTCTATATATATATATATGTGTGTATATAATATTTAATTAGTTATAATAAATGTGACAAGATGCAGAGAACTGAATAATAAAAATTCAGTTTAAAATAACTATCATGTTTATAGGAGTGTGTCTAGGTGTTACTTCACTGAATGCTGTCTTGGGAAAAGGTAAAGTATGGTATAGTGTTTTCCACATGTTCTTTGAAGAAATAGAGAGCAGCATCTTTTTTTTTCCTGTTTCACTGACTCATCAGCATGTCCCTTAATAAGATTCTTAAAAATCTTTAAAGAAAATAGTTATACAGTCATCATTTTTATACATGTATTTGCTGTGATTTTAATTCCATATCAGAAAAATGATTTCCCCAAGAGTCAGTTACAGCATCACCTTAGTTATGATCGATCAGTAACTAGAATTATTTAAATTTGTATTCAGAATACTATGAAAAATAAGATGTTTTACAACTCATACAGGGTTTCATAAAACTGTATGAAATACAGTTATACTGATACAAATATAAAGCAAAAGTGCTAAGGCGTGTGCTTCAAGCAGACAGCAGCACTCTCAACGGTGGCTGTCTATGAATTTTAAAGGAAGTGAACAAGAAAACCAGTGAACCTTTAACTGACATTTTAAAAAGTTCACTAGACTTGGGGGAGATTCTAGAGGATTTGAAAGCAGCAAACATGACTATGTTATTTCAAAAGGGTCAAGATAGAAGCCAACAAAATATTAGGAGACCGGGAAGTTGAGAAAAGTCTTCCTGACTGAAACTGCATGCCAAGAGGGCAGTAGAGAAATAGAGCTCCTTTAACTTAAATCAATCAGCTCCAATACTCCCATTGAATACAGTGTTTAAAGGATTCAAATGGCACATATTAGAACATACGCATCTGATGTGAAGTCAAGCTTGACATTGAAAAAGGTCTTGAATAGTAGAAACACTGAGGACATCACAAATAAAATACATTAGGATTGCTTTGAGAAAATAGAACATGAGAACACGACTTTCATGTACAGCTTTCTGAGTCTTCTCTTTATTAATATATTTCCTCCCTCCCTCCTTCCCTGCCTACTTCTCTCTGCCTTCCTTTCTCCACCTTCCTCTCTCCCCTTTTCTCCTCTCTTATGTCTGTTTGATAGAGTACTGGAGATGAAACCCAAGACTTCTTACATGCCAAATAAGCACTGTACCAACTGAGCTGCATCCTCAGAACCCCAAACTCCTTCCTATTCTTTCAGATAGTATCCTATGTATTCTAGACTGGGCTCAAACTTACTATGCAGCCCAGTCTGGCCCTAAATTCCTAATCCTCCTGCATCAGCCACCAGAATGCTTGGGCAACATGTGTAAGTCCCACAGCATGGTTCCCATATTCTTTCAAAGGATAAAGCTACTTTCTTCTTCTTTCCTACTCTCATCACAACTTCTGTTATTTTCCTTCGTCACATCCGTTAATGCTGGCCTCCTGTTTCTTCGCAGATACTGCAATTAACACACCTTCTTTACCTGCCTTTATCCTTTTCTTTTTTAAAAATTTTATTTTTATTTTATGTGTATGCCTGCATGTGTGTAAGTATACCCATGTCATACAGTGCCCGCAGAGGACAGAGGAAGGCGTTGAATCCCCTGGAACTGGAGTTTCTGACAGTTGTTAGCTGCCATTTGGGTGCTGGTATTTGAATCTGGGTCTTTTGCAAGAATTGCCAGTGATCTTAACTGCTGAGCCATCTCTCCAGCTCCCTTTATCCTTTTCTTAAAGTACTCATTTTTATTGAATTTTCTTCCTTTTTTCCAATCTTTGTTTAAATGTTACTTTCCGAATGAGGTGCAAATGACCTTGCTATTTAGATTTTATAACCCCCAATTTCTTTCACTCTCTTACTTTCATGCCTTCTAATAAGGTTTACCTCTTTAGCACAGTGTATAATTTACTTATATAAGAAATGTATTTTCATGGTATTTTATATGGCTCCCAAAGGCTGGGATTCTATTTCTTCTAGACAGAATTTATTTGTACAACTTATCTAAAAGTATTCTTTATATAAAAAGTTAATAAGTACGAATAAAGTAATATGGGTTCAAAATATACGTTATCTTTCATACTAAGAACAATATTTTTCATAAATTATTTTACTTTACAAACAATGTAATTATAAAATATAATAATGAGATTGGCCCACCTACTATAATTTATAGCTCAAAGTAGCAAATATACAAAGATTTAAGACAAGTAATTTTCTCACGAATTCACTTGCGTGTTTATTTTAATCTCCTAACACTATTTGTCTTTTTAACTTTCATTTATCTATATCTGTCTTTATTTTTGTGCTCCACTCCCTTGAGAGTCGAAGTTTCATTTCAAGGTAATGTGGAAGAACAGATAAACGATAAAATTCCTTGAGATGTAATGCTTGCTTTGGAGTCCTGCTTTTCTTGTTTATCATAAGTCTCATCTGAGTTTTTCATAGTTTTATGCCTGTGGCCTCCAAGGCAACAATTAACACATATATTTTCATCAGTTACAGTTCTAATCTTAATAAAAATGAGAAAATACATAAATAAAACTTTAAAATTAAGCTGTGAATGTTGCCTAGTGGTGAAGTACTTGTCTATCATAGAAAGACATATGCAAAGTTCAATCCCAAGCAGTGGAAAAGAATGAAAAAAAAAGATCTGAATTATTACAGAAAAGTGACTGAGCAAATCATTACTAAAGGAACAGTCATCAGCATTGGGAATTAAGGATAACAATAATAGACTGTAGGCTTAGTATACATGTGCACAAGATACCTGTAGGCCTCAAAATTATTGTGTGCCATCATAATGAAGATCACTACACTTCTACCTAAGGCACAGTATAGGGATAATATGAAGAAGGGAGAACAAAGTAATGGAGATGCCAGGGACAAGAAACAAAAATCAGTTGCAGGGACAAGTCTAGACAACGATGTTAAAACGTACTTCAGTGGGAAAACAACAATCAGTAAGTAAAGTTAACATTAAGCCTTGATTTCTTTGAAAGCTGATTTCCTTGATAACTGTCGGACCATTGGAAGTTTGGAATAGATACTGACAATCTTTTCATTCCATATACTGAAAAATGATTAATCAAGGACTGAAAGGTTGGCATAAATACGTGTATCCATATTCATATTTGTACAAGTGTGTAGACTTGCTTAGCAGAATAGGGTAGAGATTGATGTCTGGTGTCTTCCTCAGTGGGTTCTCCACCTTATTTTCTGGGGCAAGGGCTGACATTAAACATCAAGTTCACTCAAAGCAGCCCTGGCTGAGCAGCAATGTCAAGCATACTCCTATCTCTACCTCCCCAGAGCTGGGATTATAGGGGAATGTTGCTGCCCCTTTCTTCTTATCCAGGTCGTGCTTGAGAAGTAAGCACTTTATCCAGAGCCATTTCCCCATCTTTTTACTGGACAGGAAGAGAGAGGTTTATGTGATATGTACTTCAGTGCTTAGAGCACCTTCCTGGCATGGACACGACTCTGGGTTTAATATCCTGAACTGGAATAAAAAAACCAAAATAATAAAATCATGAATTTTTTTTCAGATTTTTATAAAAATCTCAGAATAGAGAATATTTTTAATTTTCAAATTTGTACTCTGTATTCATTTGAGGGTAACATTAAAATGATAAACTAGCAGGAAGGGGATTATAGGTCTAGGGTTGAAATTATATGAAGAAGAGATAATTTTAGAAGATTGTAAATTTGATACTTCCCAATTTAAGACTGTCAAACTATGTTGCTATCCTTTTTGGTTGTTTCTCTCAAATGCTTTCATAAAAATACTTCCATAATAATGGGAGAGAGGAAGAAGAAGATAAAGTTGAGGATGAGGAAGAAAGGGACCACATAAGGAAATGAAGAAAATATTAAAACTAAATCACTTCAGTGGAGCCCAGTCACAAGAAGAAACACACTCTGAAGTGCTATCAGCTTTTATCTTTTTCTGGAAAAGCCAAGCACTTTTCTTTATATGAGCTAAATATTTTGTAATAATACTTTTAAATAAGGAATTCATTTATGTCTTTGCAGGCAGAATTTTCTATATACAGCATAGGTAATTAGGGCCTCAGGTTACATGTGAGCATTTAATGGCCCAATTACTCCTTCAGGGAGTCTAGTGCTATTCCATTCTTTCCTCTGCTGTGTTTCCAATTTCAATGTAGGATTGCTATTTAGAAAACTCACTTTGTACATTGACTGACTCACATTGATAATTAATGAACTTAGAAATCTAGTTCATATATTCATACACACAGGCATGTACACATACACACACAGGACAGATAAAACAAGATCAGAACAATGATTTTTGACAAGGCTATCTTCTTGATTTAAGCTCTATTTAATTATTTAAGTTGTCTTCATAACTAGGGACCATCCTTACTAGGCATAGATACACAGCAGTCTTTACAGGAATGCTGTCAAATCAGTTTAAACAGAATCCCTCAATTACAGGTGACTCGTAGTATCTAATTTAATTTCTCATTCTCCATAACTCACCAAGTGATATCTGGCTTGTCTTCGGCAGGAATCCTGTTTGATTAAACTAGTAATAATTTCCTCTATCCTGGATCTCCCTCTTTGTTTCTTTCTATCCACATACCTACCCCCAATCTGTATCTTTGTTATACATCCTGGTTTGAAACTGATCCTTTGGGGTGTGTGTGTGTGTGTGTGTGTGTGTGTGTGTGTGTGTGTGTGTGGTGTGTAGCAAACCCGGTGGCTTGCCTATTCCACAAAAGTGCTCTACTACTGCACCCAGTTCTCCATTGAAGTTTCTTTTCACTTGA
Organism: Nannospalax galili; assembly: GCF_000622305.1. Lineage (NCBI taxonomy): Eukaryota > Metazoa > Chordata > Mammalia > Rodentia > Spalacidae > Nannospalax > Nannospalax galili. Next base: position 5,424,400 of record NW_008342018.1, on the reverse strand, counting down.
TGCAAGATGATAGGGAAGGCAGTCTTATTCACATAGGAATGGACCTAGATTCTCAAACAGTGCTTTAACAAGAGATGAATCACACATTGTGCTAGACTTACCACCTACTGTGGAAATAAACATTCCCCATTTCTGACTGACTGCCACTATTTTGTTAGCTTGATAATCAATGAGGCTGAGGCATCCAGCTTTCAGCGTTTCACAGGTAGGAAAAGTGTTGAGCCCTTCTAATGAAGCAAAGATGGATGCTTATAGGCCAATTTCCCTGGCTAGGTTGGCTGTGAGGATGGAGAGATGGGAAGTAGCAGTCCTGGGTATGGAGGCCACTATTAGAGCTGGTCCTTTGTCTCCTGTCTCTGAGAAAATCAGAATATGTAATCACACTAGGTTTCTCCTTGATGACGCTGCCACTAATATGCAAAGGGGACAACTTCGATTGGATTTCTGTTCCTTGCAACTGCCGTAGTGATAATCTTTTCTGTTCTGCATGAAGATGAATTTAGCGTCTTTCTCTCACATTGGTAACCAGAGCAGCATAGTTTTACATTTAGTGTGGTTTTATTAAAGTACTATCCTGCTGTATTTGTTTCTTTTTAACAATTATTTTAGTTCTAACATTGTCTTATAGTGAGATATATTCTGATGCCCTATCAGTGCTCATATAACTCATTATATGACAAAAATAATTTGAATATAATTTAACATTTTACAGTTTTAGCTTAATGTTAATTTATATTGTTAAATAACATTTCATTTGAAAATGAAATCTACTTTATTGCCTATGTATTTTCTTTTGTATAATAAAGTACAATGCTTTAGTTTTTGGAACTTCT
>NW_008342018.1:5423169-5423398 GCF_000622305.1 Nannospalax galili | reverse complement strand
ATGAATGATCTGCAATAAATATCTTTTTACAAAACCTATCTGTTCCCTCCAATATACATTTTGATGGATATTAAAAAGCAAATAATTTATAATAAAATGAGTATTGGAAATTCCTTTATAACATATTTTGCCATAAAAATATTAAAAAATTGATATTTATTATGCAGTGCATATTCCTTTTATTTATAATTTCTTATTATTATTACTTTGGAAAAACACTATGCTCTTT
>NW_008342018.1:5378515-5416460 GCF_000622305.1 Nannospalax galili | reverse complement strand
TGCAGGCCCAGGGAAGCAGAGAGAGGTGAGGGCGGGGTCAGGACCAGAAGCGGTGCTCCTGGAGCCCAAGAAAAGGGACTGAGTTGCTCTGTGTGAGAAGGATCAGGAAACAGTATTGGTTCCCCAGGTGTCTGGGGCCCCAAGACTAGGAATGGCACAGGGTCCAAGCTAGAGTATAGAATGCCAGGCGGGGGGGCAGGGGGGTGGGGGGTGGGGTGGAAGGGTGAATGAGGCTTAGGGAGTCCCGGCGCCGAGAGCTGCGCTATAGACTTACCCCAAGAGGCCTGAGGATAGTCTGCTCTTTCCACTTTTACAAGCGCTCCTTGCCTGTTTCTCTCTGCAGTGTCTTTCCACAAGACAAATGCATCATATTCTCTTTCTATTTAATATTGTTGCTCTCTTTAAGAACTGACTCATTTCATCCAAATGACTACTGTAGTTAAAAAAGAAGTGCCAATTTGGTAGTTTTCTACTCCGCCACACATGCTGCCAGTTTCTCTTAGATCAGCCCCTGTGAGTGGATGAGAAATTTATGCATTTTTTTCACAAGTCTAATCAGAATGCAAGCAGTAAATGATTCCAGTGGACAATGGAATTGACTGCAAAAAGCCCAGAGTTTAGGTAAATAAGGGAGTACTGGAGGCAGCCAATCTGGGTCTTGAGAAGCTTGATTTGAGTGAGGCCATGAATAGTAGGAAAGACAATAGTGGAAAGACAATGGAGTTTGCATTTTAGATGATGAACTTTACTTTCATTTTTAGTTCGACGTACATTAGTTCTGTTTTTGCAAAACCACAAAATCATACAGCATTATAGAAAATGCCTTTTTTTTTTTTTTTTTTGGTGTTTTTGAGACAGGGTTACCTATAGCCCCAGTTAGCCTGAAATTCTGTAGGTAGAGCAGGCTGGCCTTGAACTCACAGAGATCTGCCTGCCTCTGCCTCTGAATGCTGTAATTAAAGGTTCAGGCCACCATGACTAGCAAACCTGCATCTTTTAAGAGGCTTCCCATGACATAGGGAGAATGAGTGTAAGATTCCTTTTTTTGTGAAGAATCAATTCAATCACCCATAAAGTCACTCATCTTCTCCATTCTGACATTCCCATTCTCAAGCACTCCTCTGTGAATTGCACTCTACACTACCTGGAACTCACCCTTTCTAACTTCTGTTTAATTTGTAATGGCTTTTTTAGCTGCAATATTGCATAAATTACAAATAGCAGTTTGCTCGGGTTTTACTTTGTACAATCAGAATTAAAGTGATATATTTGATATTTTCCAAGAATAAATATGCATTTTTCTAAGTTATTTTGTACTTAAATGTTGGTCAATAATTATTTGATTGCAACATAAAAATAAATGTTTGTGAATATTCTTAAAGTTTTTTTTTCTTCTCTCAAGTATGGGTAGTACATGAAGATATTATGTGAAAATATATTTTATAATTATTGACATGTAATACAGAGACCATTAAGAGATGTCTTATTTTGCATTTTTATGTCAAATAGTGATAAATAGCTAGTACTCACTGGAAAATATCATCCACAGTCTAGTACTAATTACTGAAATCTGTCAATGGAAACTTATTTAGAAAAAGGATAGTTATAAATATGATTAGTTTAAGGTTCTTGAGGATGAGGATATCATGCTAGATTATGATAAAGGGACCTAAGCACCATCACAGGTGCTCTTGTTCTTAAGCGGGAGGTTACCCCTAGGGACTGACTCACAAACCTTAAGAACAGTACATAAAGAACAATAGTGATCCTACTCTGACCCTGAAAAGCATGTTAAGGTAAGAGTGTTAGTGGACTGCTGGTCATCTCCAGATGAAGCAGTTCAGGCCTCCTAAAGAACAGTGAGTGGCAGTGGAGATGCCAGCTACCGCATATTCTCAAATCTTATACGTCTACTTAACTGAATTTTGAGTAAACATGCTTCCAAGAAGTACATGCCACTTTCCCTTGGGGACAGGGAGGAAATAACAAGGAGAGGAGAAATATAAACCCTAGCCTTGTTACAATTGGAACTTTATTGCTTGGACTTGGCTTTGCCTGCCCTTCAAGAATACGAAAGTTAGTATTCTTATCTTCTTGCTTCCTTTAATTAAACTCCTGACTGTGTGGTCTACTATTATGGCCTGTATGAATTCTTTTCTTTCAAGAGCTCGAGAACCAGGACTGCTGCTGGGATTGAGAACAGAAGGCGCAGTTCCACTCATAGTCCTGTGAAGGAGAGACTGTGGTAAATTAGGTATACAGACAGAGAAGAGTGTATGAAGACAGAGACATGGATTGGCCATGATATACTAAGGCAAGGCCAATGGCCAGGAATCTTGGTAGTCACAGAACTTAAACCTGAGGAGAATACTCTTCACCATAGTCTCAGAGATGTTCAGCAATTTGAAAAGAATTTGGGAACTTATGGTGGACTGCATTCCAGCTATTTCTCTCATTTCTTTTTCTTTTTTTCTTTCTTTCTTTCTTTCTTTCTTTCTTTCTTTCTTTCTTTCTTTCTTTCTTTCTTTCTTTCTTTCTTTCTTCTTTCTTTCTTTCTTTCTTTCTTCTTTCTTTCTTTCTTTCTTTCTTTTTTTCTCTTTCCTTCCTTTTTTCTTTCTTTTGTTATTTTTCTTTATCTTTCTCATTTCTTTCCTTCTTTCTTCATTTTATTTATTTTATTTTTTGAAAAGAAATCTCATTTCTATCTTGGATGGGCTTCATTTGAGGACAACTTTGAGTTACTGACCCCTGAGCCTCATCAGCTTCTCAAGTAATGAGGTTATAGGCATGTACCACAATGCCATATTTATGCAGTGTTGGAGATCAATATTCATTATAGGGTGTCATGCATGTCAGGCAAGCATTCTACCAACTGAGCTACATCCTTGGTACAAAAATGTTGTTTCTGTTTTTTAAAACACTAGTTTGTTACAGCATCCCAAACATGCCCATGAAGACATAAAGCCAATCTCCACATCCAAAATTCTGCATGTTTTGTCACATTTTTCTGAATAAAAAGTGTTTGAAAACACTTTTTTTTTTTTAGGGTTCTTTCATTTTTTAGTTCAAAATAGATTAAAATTTGAGAATCAATGGCTAACATCTGCATTCAGTGCCAGCAGTTGCTCCTCCGTTCTCGTGGGTGCCTTTCCTTTGTTCTCAAAGGCATCAAGGCTGCTCCTCAGCTCGCCCTGGGCTGAGGCTGCTCTTCTGCTTGCCCTGTGCTGCCTCCTGTCATTGCTGCTTCTGCCCAGTCCCGGGCCCCAGGGCTAGTGGGGAGACTGTCAGCAGAGCCGCATTCAGACACAGGAGACCAGGTTCAGTGACACAGGTCTGCTTTACTGCAGGAAGGCCCAAGCTTATATAGGGGTAGTGGTCCAATCACAGCACAGCAAGTAGGATACCTTATTAGAATAACAGGTTTAGCATCCTATTAGCATAACAGACTTAACATCTTATCACAGAATAATGGGGAGGATGCCTCATTAGCATACTGGGTTTCATATTACAGAGCCTGGATTCCTGGAAACCATGTGACCCTGACTGTTGCAGTATCTAAGTGTTGCAATTTAGAATTCCAAGGATGGTGATTAGGGAGTGGCGAGCTCTAGGCATCAGTCTCATGATCTGCCAATGGGAGCAAATGTCACAAGGCGTTCCTGTGGCTCCAGCGTTGGGCCATTGTTCTGGCCTGCTGTATGGCTGTCATTAAGACTTTCACCCTAGGCTCAAGCCTGTCTCCCACAAACATCAAGTTTGGTTTTCTGAAGCTGATCATTTCTGAAAAATTGGATTTTGTGGCTCACATTATTTAGTTGTCACATCTATCTGAAAAAAATTTTGAGGGAAAAGCATCAACTGGTAATATTATTAGAATAACAGTATTTATTATCTGCCTTTATTTTGTGTACATCCTCCATTATCTTTAAGTTGATATGTTTAGTGTAATGTGGCTTCAGATATAGCAATATCTTTTGGTCAATCACTAAGCAAAAATATCAATATAAACACTAATTATCATATTTAAAATTGCAATATATCAATACTCTTTGACTAAATTGTTAATATGATTCTTATGGATATTACATAAAAGCTTTTATTAAAAATTCTACTAGTAGTTTATTTTATCAGTACAAGGTATAGTTTAAAAAATAGGACATACATTCCAATTCATATTAACTTCCTAGGTGTATGGTAAAGTAATTTTTACCTGATACTGAAATTTTATATTATGAAGGTGAGGCAAACTCTTAAAGAACTAGTGCACAGAGTCAAAATGTTGGCAGGAGGGAGCAGGTCTGGGTAGGAGAATGTAATTCAATGTATTGATATATCTGAGGGCCCTGAAGTAGTTAGTACTTGATTCAAGGCAGAAGTGGAGTTTCTCCACTCTTCATCTTCAAGTAAAGATGAATGGGCTTTCATAATGGACCTTGCTGTGACAAAGGGAATAAATGACCATGATCGCCAAACTCGTTCAAGGAGACACAGAGACTCAATATATGCAAAGTCTTTTATTTTATCATTGAAACTACAGCCTTGGATTATTACTGACAGCCGAGATGCAGTTAAAGTAAAGGTCACACATGCTATTGACAATAATAAATTTCAAAATTTGGTATCTTTTTGCTGAGGTCCATGCCAAGTCATTTATCAAAGAAGAGTGCTTTGCCATAGTCTCACTTAAAACACAGGTAATTTCTAGACTATTCTGAACAAACAACAACAAAAACAACTTGTGGGTTTAAATTGTGCTAACAAAAGTATATTGTCAAATAAATTCATCAAATATGATTGATATTATAATAATGCAAATAAGGTAACATACCTTTGCATTTTTGTAAAGGTTAGCAATATATAGTAAGAAAGTTTGTGTAATTATACTTATTTGAGCATAAGTCCTTAATTTTTATTAAAAATATTTTTATTTTAATTCAATAATTTTTTTTCTTCAGAATAGTGATAATATCTAAGTTTTATGTTCAAGATTATACGGTTGTTGATCTGTTCACAGTTAAACTGTATGTAGAATCATTAGAAACTGATTTAACCTATCTTCTTGCAAAAATCATCTTTGTAGTGTACCAATATATTTCTATTAACCAAATTATTAATTTCAATTATAATTTCAGTGCCAAATTTTATTTTTTATTTACTTTATGACTTTTTTTTTTTACTCATTTGGATTGCCCATTGCATTTAATATGATGTATTAAATTTTGTATGTTCCCTACTTTCTCCAATCTAATAAAATATATATTTTCTAATATTTTACAGTATAAGATAATCAGACTGACTTTAAAAAAAAAGCTTATTTTGGAGAAATTAAACTTTCCAGTTATCTAAGGAATCAACATAGAATGTTGTGGAGATATTTGGTTCAACATAGAGAATAAACAACCACCCCCACTGCAAAAATTTAACTTTCTCTAACAGCATATTTAATGAACTCATTAATGTGTGATTGAGAAAATTGACCCAAATGGCACACTTGATCATGCATATGTCATGCTTCCACGTTTGCATTCCTTCCCTGTTGCTTACTGACTGCAGATCACAGAAGGAGAGTGCTTACAGGTATTGTTGACTCACAGGGATTGAGGTGTGGACACGAACATGATATGCAGATTTTGAGCCTGGGCACCTTAAGGGACCTCTGTTGTCTAGAAAAATCCTTTGAGATCAGCAGTACTAGAAGCCATGACAGTTTCACTGTGGGTTAACTGCCCACTCAGCCCTGTGGGTGAATACTTTGTGAATATAGAAAACACCAGTGGGGGCTAACACTATGGATATATATGATACACATGACCTTGACAGGTTCATTGTAAAATACTATTTCATTAATATTCAGAATCAAGCACTTATCCACAAGTTTCCCTATCCCACCATACTGTGACAAATATACACCAATTATCTATAAGGCAGTTGGCATCATGACATTTACTTCTAGTAACAAAAGAAATGACTGTTTGCTTAATGCAGTCAATGATAAACTAAGAAGTTTTAGTTACCCCAACTTCTCTAGCATTTCAGATATTTAAAACACAATCATTTTATACAATTTACTTACAAAATATTCTGTGGCTATAGGAAGTGTTATAATTATTGATACTATTACAAAGTAGAAAGAATATATTGACAAAAATTATTCTTTTTGAAAAGTACAAGATAGGTCATGAACCTTGGTGCATTTTTATAGAGTTTTTGATTTTATACAATTTTGATTTTATACAAAAAAGACCATAAGCATAACAAAAAGGAACATGAACAATGAAAACATTATTCTCAAAATAACTGTTAATCATCAATGAATATTGCACCTGAATTGAAAAACTTATACACCAAGAAGCACCTTAACTATTTATATATTAAAGGTCAAAATATCTTACATCTTTTGATTATCAATTTGTGTTTGAAGTATGAAATGGGGGTGCACAGTCTACAGAGATAGGAATTGAAAAACAGGTTCATATAAGAAAGGTTGAATCTTAGACTATGGGCATTGATTTACCAGGGAATTTATTACCATATCTTGGAGTTTACGAACTTTAGGTATTTGCTTCATCAATTACATTATAGTATTTTAGTTAAGAATTGGCATTTCAGAGCTGGGCATGATGGGTCATGCCTTTAATCCTTACAAATAGGAGGAAGTGTGATAGTTTGAATATGAATGTTCCCCATAGGCTCCAAGTATTTGGACATTTTGTCCCCAGTTGTTGGCACTGTTTGGGAGGTCTTAGAAGGTGTGGGAAGCCCATCACTGGGGGTGGCAGGCTTAGAGAGTTCTTAAACCTTGCTGGATCTTGAGTTGCTATCTCCATTCCTGTGCTCCCTTGAAGATGTAAGCTCTCTGCTTTCTGCTTCTGTTCAAGCCACCTCCAGCCACCATGCCTCCCCACCATGACAGACTGAAATTCTCTTGAAACTGTAAGCTCAAATAAGCTCTTCCTTCTATAAATTGCTTTGGTCAGTTTTTCTATCACAGAAACAGAAAAGTAGGGAATACAGGAAGAGAAAAAACACCTAAGAGATATGGACAGCCTTGTATATTTAGAGAATTCTAGGTCAGCTGGGGCTACTGTAAACAAAAGAGCCTAGAAGCTAAATGAGTGTTTTAGTTTATTTTTCCAATACTGTGACAAAATACTCTGACCAATACCAACTTGGGGAGGAAAGGGTTTATTTGGCTTACATCTTTTGGGTCACAGCTCATCACTGAGGGAGACTAAGTAACTCAGGGCAGGAACCTAGAAGCAAGAGTTGGAGCACGGGCCATGGAGGAATGCTGTTCATTGGCTTGTTTCCCTAGTCCATGCTCAACCTGCTTTCCTATACAATATAGAACAACCTTCCCAGAGGTGGCACTACCTCACAGTGGGCTGGGCCCTCCCACATCACTCAAAAATCCAGAAAATACCCCACATATATGGCCACAGTCCAGTCCAATGGAGGAAATTTCCCAAATGAGGCTCCTTCTATCCAGGTGTATCAAGTTGACAAGTAAAGCTATCCAGCTCAATTGGCCCTTTGTCGACTTTCATACAAACACTATTAAGCCACAACTTTTCCGTTTCTTGTCCCCAAGATATGATGGTAACAATATCACAGCATAAGAGAGTACAACCTTAAAAGACCCACAAACCTTAAAAAAATCCAAACACTTAAAAGTTCATAGTCTCTTTTAATGAATCTCTACAGGCTTCTATAAAATCCAAAACAAGTACTGTCTTATTTAAAAAGGGAAGAATTGGGAACAACTAAGCAAAACCTAAATCCAGCAAAGCAGTTCAAGACTGAACATCTGGGATTCATTTGTGATCGTCTGGGCTCCAAAGGGTTTTGAAAGACCGCTTCTCTGACTCTGTTGTCTGCAGTAAACACAACTCATCTTTCAGACCCAGGTCAGCTCCATTCCACACCTGATGCTGCCCTTGGTGTTCAACCCCTAGTCCTAGCATCTTCAAAACTATAGGGTCTCCACTGAAATTGAGGCTGCACCTTCACCAATGGCCTCTTATGACCTCTTGAGGTGCAAATCATCACATCACATTCTCTCCATAACCCCTTCAATTTTGGGGTTTCCAGTGCACCTAAGACTCCACTTTCACCAACAGCCTTTCTCGATTTCTCAAGGTGCCAAGCCTCAGCTGCTCTCTGTGACCCCTTCATGCTTTCAACACCAGAACCATGCTGGAGACTCTACACATTCCCAAGTCCTGCTACCAGCTTGAGATGGAGACTTGGGCCCCCTCTAAACCGTAGTTCCTCTGAGCTGACCCTAAGGAAATACTTCCCAGAAGATTTTACCACAGTGATGCTGAACTCTCATTACTTACAATGGATTTTTCAGCCCCAGATAACAAGCATCAATTTTGTCCTGGTAAAACAGAGGTTTCACTTTAGTGGTTCTAGTCTCTTCTTAATTACATCTGGTTCTTCAGCCCCAGCTGATTAGAACCCACAGATTCTCAATTCAAGATATCATACAAACAGCCCTGATAGTCTCCACATTCCTTTCAAGCTTTACAAGTAGTTTTCCACTATTCACAACTCTTGTGGCATAACTGTTCCTCAGCATAACTGTTCCAAGCTCCACAGCAACAAATAGTTAAGCACTCAGCTTAACCCAGCATTCCGAATGCTTCCACAGTCCTCTCCAAAAAACTAAAGTCAGGTCTGTCACAACAATACCCCAAGATCCTGGTACCAATTTCTCTTCTAGTTTGTTTCTCCACTGCTGTGACAAAATACCCAGGGAGGAAAAGATTTATTTGGCTTATATCTCATGGGTCAGAGCTCATTACTGAGGGAGCCCAAGGTAGGAACTCAGGACAGGAACCTGGTGGAAGTAGCTGGAGCACAGGCCCTGGTGGAATGTTGCTCATTGACTTGCTCCCCAGGTCCATGCTCAACCTGCTTTCTTATACAATATAGAACAACCTACGAAGGGATGGCATCATCCACAGTGGGCTGGGCCCTACGGGATCACTAACCATCAAAAAACACCCCACTGACCTGACCACAGGCCAGTCCAAATGGAGGAAACTCTGCATTTGAGGTTCCCTCCACCCAAGTGTATCAAGTTGACACCTAAAGCTATCTAGCACAAGGAGCTGTTGGAAACTGATTTCAACATATCTGGTACCTGAGAAACACTTCTTTTAGTTAGGTCAGCTCCATGAACTTCACTTTCTTTGACACAGTGAGGGTGATGAAAAGCTCCTCTTAAATCACTGTGAGCTTTGAACTGTAGACAACATGCATATGCTTGTGCGTCCCCTTAGCGTCCAAGCTATTTATATTAATATTAAAATTCCATTTTGTTATTGAGAGACTTCTCATTTATTGCAACTACAGGTATCTTTTTCTTAAAATCAAACCCAGAAAATCCTAACATTTAAGCATTCAAATTCATATTTTACTTTACTACATAACCTACCTGCCTTCTTACACTTTTCATGTAAATGAGCTCTACTCCTTTTCTATGGGCTGACACTTCCTTTAGATTATAAACGCCATATAAAGAAGGCCAAGACTCTTATCTATAAAATATGTATGTAGTAAGATCTGATGAATCAACAGAAGCCCTACTCAAAAATTCAAGTTTAAATAAGAAATGCCTGTTAGTGCAGTTACTTATTCCACATGCCCATGTCAAGTGTCAGAAAGATTTTACATGATTTATTCAGCAATCAATCAATTTTGGATAAAGAGATGGCAATCTTACACTTTTACTCACAGAGTATCACCAATATATTTTTTCATTATACTGAAGTTGGACTCATTAACAATGATAATAATAATTTTGACATGGTATTTATTTAGAAATTATTATGATATGATCTAAGTAGTTAGACCTCACTAAATAATTCTCACTAAAATTCTGTGAGCTGGTTTCTACTGTTGCATTTTGAAGATCAGAAAATGTGGATTAAGGAAATTCAGTTTGTATCTCTATGCCAGTGTTTGTCAAAATATATGTATAATTTTACGTGTATTTGCTTTCTTAACTACAGGTTTTATTTATTCTTATAGTATTTGAATTTTTTCCACCCATAAATAGAAATAATGATGTAGAATTTACTTCAGACTTCTGTGCTACAAATGTACCATCAACATTCTAATTTGATGTCATTTAGTATTTATTAAAGCCGTGAGTATCTTGAATTTTTAAATTTTTAATTATGTATATATGTGTGCTTCTGTGTGTGGATATGTGCACATGAGTGCAGGTGTTTTCAGAGATCAGAAGTTTACATCAAATCCTCTGGAGTTGGACTTACAGGCAGTCATGAGTCCCTTAAATGGGTGCTGGAAACCAAACTTTGGTTCTATATAGCATCAACACAGGCTTTGAACCACTGAGCCATTTCTCCAGTCCTGACCATGAGTATCTTTGCCTCACAACTTCTCTTTTTTCTATACTATTTTACATTAATTATTGAAAATAAATCTATATTTTATTCCTTCTGAAGGGAAAACTTTTGCCCAGAAAAAAGAGGTAAATACCTTATAGTCATGTTTTAAAGATAAGGAGATATAAACACATGAAAATTATATTCATGTCACATAATTTTAATTATTGTAGCATAAAATGTGTCATATAAATATTTCAAGAATAAATGCAACAGAATTTACGTCTAGTTAAGATAATCATTCTACATTCTTGAATTTCAATGAATTTACCACTTTTAAATAGAGAGGGGAAAGGCATAAAATTAAAATTGCAAAATACATAATTCATTTATTTTAAAATTATTTATTTAAGCCTAATTTATTGAATGATTATTTGAAGTTAGGCATGTTCAATACATGATTTATAGCAATGGAGAAAATAAAAACTACAATTTTGGAAGCTGCATTCTGGTAATCATGTTTAAAATGAAAACCAGTTACAAATGCTTTCTGGTTAATTACTCAATATTATTTAAACGAAGAATTTCATTAATGAGATTTGTTGTTAAAATACTTTTCAAGCTACCTGGGAATGTGTTTGAGAATATATCAAAGAAAAAAGTAAACAATACAGTGATTAAGTTTTCAGTGAAATGTACATTTGGTTCTTGTATATTATAGGAATAGACATAATGATAAAAAAGTTTTTCTTGAATTTTGAATTTAAATTTTTCTAAATATTTTAATTGAGATAGTTGATTCAAATCAAATTAAGTTAGAATTTAAACAATTTTCAAATAAAAAATTAAACTTATCTGCTAGAAAATTTATTGAAGTCATAGTTTAGAAAAAGACAAAATTTAAAACCAATATTAAGAAACAAGTCAAAAATCAAAATAAATGTTTTTAAATTATCTACAAAAAATCTAAGCCTTATAAATTTGAGGTAAATAAATAAAAACATAGTATTTGTCTGTGTTTTTGTAAATATTACCTTTTAGGACTACTTTATATTAAATATATTATTTTAAAATCAATTGAGTTTTGAAAATACTTCTAATCTGTGTATTTTCATTTTTATTTACAATGGTGTCTTTTGAGAGAGGTTAGTTTCCATCTTCCCTTCCTCTCTGCCATTAGTAACCACTGCAATGTGCTTTTCCTCTGCGAATTTGACTATCTAAGAATCTCATATGAGTGGATTCATACTGTAATTGCCTAGGCAAGCATTTTACCATCAGCTGCATCCTCAATGCAGTAAATTCAAATAGAAAGAAAACCAAGTTTTCATAAATCAAATGTTAAGTACTCAGGCTGTTGGGAACAAATGCAATCCAGGATCATTTGTACATGGAAAATAAGTATTTCAGCATGAATAAAATAAAAACATTATGTAAAATAGTTCATAATCACAGATTTCTTCTCACACACCTACTTCTTTGAAAGATTTTATTTTAAATTATGTGTGTTTGTAGAAGAGGCTGTGCACATGAGTGCAGTGCCTATGGAGGCCTGAGGAGGGTGTTGGATCAACTGGAGCTGGAGTTACACACAATTGTGGTCTTCCTTGGTTATGGGAGCTGAACTGAGGTCCCCCTGAAACAACAGGATACAATCTTAACTACTGATCTATGTCTTCAGACACACAAGTTTAATTCTGATACATGGAAAAATGCATAAACGCAAAAAGTGAGATACGGAATTTTTAAATTTCTTATCTGTTCTGGATTTCAGTATATGAGAATAATTTAAATCCCTAGATAAAATTAAAATCAGTTTCACATTTTATTCATCTATGCTTATGAATTAATATATACTTACCTGTACAATGTTATGTAATAATATGTAACTAATAAGCATTACTAATAAAATAATTACTAATAAGATTACTAATAAAATATCAAATTAAGAGTTCTAAGATAGTTTCTAAGTGACTGATATTTATTGCATTCTTTAATCTTACAATCAGAATCTAATGCTAATAATAAAAATATTTCTCATTTATAACTCCTAGAAAGAAAAAGATGTTAACTCTTAATTGTAATTTTAAAACAAAAACATTAGGAGTTTCCAAAATTTTAACATAAACTGTTCTACAATGTATACCAATTGCAAATTAGTCTTTTCCATTTTTAATGTATTTCATGGAACAAAAAAATCCTAGGCTAAATTTGAGTTGGCAAATGAGAAACTTAACCATTATTATATTTGATGCTTTGTTTGTTTCTTCTATAATGGAAATAGAAGAGCACATCAGATGCTAAAAGCTCTTAGAATGTGTTGGTCATTAAGAACTTTTGAGCAGGAAAAGCTCAGAGACAAGAGATAGAAATGGGGGAGGTGAATAGGAGTCTTCCCCTGCCTCCTGTGGTTACTAAAGATAAACATCTTTGTTCTCCTTTAATCTTTGGTTGTACTTTCCTTTTGGGTATTTAAGGTCATACAGTTGGTCCAGATAAACCGATTTATTCTTACTCTTAAGGGCATTTTAAGATCTGTTCCTCAGGGGTCACATGGGCTTGGGAGGAGGCCTTGGTTCCTTTCTTTTACCAGTTCAACCTATGTGAAGATAAGTCAAAGGTCCTGCTCTACCATGGTTGGCTTCACTTGGAAGCATGGAGGAAATGATTCCTCTGTGTTGACCCTCCACTTTATAGACTAGACACTGGTTCAAGTCCATCTGATGGGATCTCCTCAACCTCCTTGATTAAGAGGACACGTGACCCACCACGATTATAGGACATTTTGAGCAGTGCTCATAGTCCCCTGGAACTAGTCATCCTAGGAGGGCAAGCAGCAATGGCTGGTGGTACCGACAACACAGCAGACAGTAGCAGGGGTATCAGAGTATAAGGGCTCTAGTGGGGGGAGGGAGGCTATGTGAGGGTGCTATCTGGGAAGTGGGTGTAAAAATAAATATTTTTTTTTTAAAAAGGCTTTGTTCTCCAACCTTTCACATTCCTGTAACCTTGGCTGCCATTTGTGACCTTCCTTAATTATCACATATGAATCTTTTTATTTAATTGTCACATATGTGCTGTTTTGCCTTTTGCTTGCATATCCTCATATATGAATATAAAGGCCCCCAAAAGTGGACAGGGCTACTAACTTCTTTATGGAAGGATCTGTGGGTCAGTTTACTAGAGTAAAATTAAACTTCTTGTCTTCACCTAACTTTGTCTGTTGGTCTCTGATTTTTTTGTAAAACTTCCTTGCAACTGTAATAATAATGAAAACTCTTCACCATCAACTGGTTATTACAAAATAACCTTTTTAGCTAGGTGTGGTGGTGCACGCTTGCCTTTAACTAAACACTCTAGAACTCTAGAGGTAAAGGCAGGCACTATCTCTGTGAGTTTGAGGCCAGTCTGAGGTTTAACATAAGTCCCAGGCCAGCCAGGGCTACATAGAGAGACCCTGTCTCAAAAAGTCAATAAAAAAGGACCTCATTAGTCAATAGGTTAATAGATTGCATTTCAATTCTTGTGCCTTAGTCAATAACTCATGAAAATAATGAAATAAATTTCACAGTACCTATTATTTAACGTTTTTGGTTCTCTTACTCAGTGATAATGCTCTAGAAAAATCAGGAGAGTCAAGAGACCAGCAGCCAAAGTCAGTGAGGAGAGGGAGTTTAATATACAGCAGCAGGACTGACATAGGGATCAGTTTTTAATGCTCTCAGCCCCCAGTTCAAGTTTGGGGCATTTGTACTCACATGTGAGGAAAGCAAGCAAAAGACAAATAGCACAAATGTGAAAATTAAGTGTTTTACAGCTAGCGTGTGGTTGCAAAAGTTGCAGGACTGTGGCAGTTTTGGAAACCAAAGACTTCCCCAATGATTGATTGCATACCTCATTTTCAAGATTAATAACCAAAGCTTCAGGAAATGCAAAAATTAGCTATGAGCCTCTCTATCCCCTGAACTTCTGGAAATGGAGAATTTTTATATACAGCAATTCTCCCACAGGAAATCTTTCATTCAATAATTCTCCTGGCACTGTTTCCCTAACAAATCAATGGCTTAATAATCACTCTTACCAGGACAAATAAAATTCACTGTTCTCATCGTACAAACATGAGAATGGGTTCTTTTTGAATTATGGATTTAAATAATTTATTCTAGGTATGTATTTCCCAATTTTGGACCTAATTCTATGGACCAAAAACTTGCTTAATAGGTCAACTAATTTATCAAACTCTTCAGATTTGATCAAACTCTTCAGATGAATGGTTTGTGGGGTATGCTCATTTTAATTTTATGTGTATGAGTGTTTTGCCTCCATGTATATAAGTGCACCCATGCCAAACAATGCCCATGGTGGCCAGAAAGGAATAATATCCTTTGGAACAGGAGTTAAAGATAGTTGTTGGTTACACTGTAGGTGCTGGGAACTGAACCCTAGTTCTCTGCAAGAGCAGCCTGTGCTCTTGACTACTGAATCATCTTTCCAGTCACTAAACGTGTCATATTTAACTGATTATATATATATATATATATATATATATATATGTATATATACTTTTCTTCTAATATCTCCAGTGAGGTGTCTGCCTATATATGTTATTTTGAAAAATAGAAAAATAGGAGCATATGGATAGAACATTACACACACACACACACACACACAAAGACACACACACACACACACACACACACACACACACACACATGAAAAATTTCCAAATACAATATTTAAGGACCATATTGTCTCCCTCCCTCCAAAACTGGTTAACTTTGATTACTTTCCAGTAAGTTTTTGCAGGTATTATGTTTGAAGGTTTGTGTATCCCTAAAATTCATGTTTAAATTTCAGTCATTGAAGTGTTAAAATTAGAAGGCAGAGTCTTAGAAAGGTGACTAGGACATGAGGGCAGGCTCTCAAGAATGGAATTAGTACTCCTATAAGAGTGACTATAGAGAAATCTCCTTCCCTTTAGCCATACAAAGTTATAAAAATGTGATGATTGAAGCATGGGTCTTCACCAGTGTTGTGTAAAAATTTCTTCTGAGCTATTACTTTTCACCTTGGAGGGAAGATTGATAAGACACAGAATGTTCTATGGGGAGTTGTATCATTCCATACTGTATGACGCTCCTGAAACTTAGAAATAAACAACCCAAAGGCTTCAGGAAGTTCATAAAACTGACAAGATTCACTAGACCCCTCCCTCTCCAAATGTACATAAGAGGTAAAGATTGCTATGCGACACTGTCAGACAAGCTGAATTTTCTAGAAGGGGCTCAGACAACCTGAAGTGCCCAGAAAAGACACTCTTCAACCTACTGAGTTACCTGAAAGTTGTTTAGTGCCCTGGAAGTTTCTAGATTTTTATGAGCTGTTACTCAAGCTGAGTGAGCTCTTGGGGATATAGCTGACTTTGAGTCATTTCTGCTCCTGTAAGTAACCCATCACATGTACTCCTCTAACTAACCCCAATAAAACTCACTGGATCATCAAATTGGACTTTAGTCGTATCCTTCCTTTGGCCTGCTGTTGGTTCCCTATTTGGGAATGGTGTTACACAACATCTAGACCCCAAATCTGTACTATGTTGACCTTGGACTTCTCAGTCTCCAAAATGATGAGAAATTGATTTCTGTTCCTTTAAACTATCCAGTCTATGCTATATTGTTACAGTAATTGTAAGAGATCTAGGACAATATGTTAAGGAGTTTATATAACTCTAACATCTATTCCCACTGGGAAACTTCCCCAGTAGTTATATTTAATTTTAAGTAGCAATCATAACCTGTATGTGTTTAAGTCATCCAAGATGATTTGAATTATTATATGTAATTTTAAAACAGCTAGTCTTCTAGGCAATTTTATTCTTCCCAGTTGATGAAGATATGAACCAACAAAAATTTATCAGAGAAAAGTTTTCATCATTTGAAATTTCATGGTAATTTGAATTCAATGAAATTTTCAGATTTAGTATTTTCACATTGTTTTCAAACTACTAAATTCGTGATTGTACTTTCTGTAGCAATTTTATTAAAATTTTCTCAGGATTTTCTGTGAAGAGCCCCTTTAATTGTTATGCCAGGTCAACATTCTCTATCTTCAGTTATGTGCTTCTGTTTCCATTTTCTTCATTTTCTACATCCTTTCTCTTTGTTCCAGTGAAGAATCTCAAGTTGATCATCAAAATAATCGATAGGATTCTCTGCATCCTAATAACCAAAATGTAACTGACATAATTGTAGGCTAATGGTTGACTGGAATATAATTTTAGGAATTCAAAGAAGCCTCACTGGAGACAGTAAGTCTTCTAACTGATATATTCTCTATGCTGCAAACATGTTTCATACAAATATGACATATAAGTTCTCCCATACATCTGATTCAAAAGAATTGCTTATAAATCTTATTTAGGATAGAAACAGTGAGAAGAAAATTGTCCAACTTATAAATTTTATTGTTAAGATATACACACTAAAGCTGGGGATGGTGGCACAGGCCTTTAATCCCAGGACTTGGGAGACAGAGGCAGGTGGATTTCCATGAGTTCAAGGCCAGCCTGGTCTACAAACTGAGTTCCGGGCCAGCTGGGGCTACAGGGAGACCCTATTTCTAAAGAAACCGAAACAAAAGATGCATACACTAAATATATTTGTAGGAAGTTCTATGAAGGTCTCTGAAGATCTGTCTGTACTGTGCACAACAAATATTTTAAAAATCTAGCAAGCCTTTCTGATCATTCTGATTTGCATTGGAAGTATCTGTACGCTTATCTCTTCCTCAGCAGGACAGAGTCAAATATCAACTTTCAACTGTATCCTCATGAGGAAGCCTGTTAGAACCCAGATTTGTCTGGACGTTCCTTACCAGGAACATCTGTTCCACCAGTTTTTCTTAAGCTGAGGTTAATTATGGATGGCCTTTTGTTTTAGAATCTGAATGGCACTGGAGCTTCCTAACTCAGTTGTGTAGAGCTAGAAAAGACATCAGACATCCATTATAGGAAAAAATAATTAAATAAGGTCACTTCATGATTTGTTGCTGTTCATGACATAACTATATGTGTCCAAGTATATTTGACATCTTTCAACTTTTTTTCTCTAAATTTCTCCTATACCTAACGCCATTTTAAAAGCCTTTCATCAATTTCTGGCATCCCTTGTTGCCCTTTAAAAAAAGACATTGGTGCTAAAATGAAATTGTGTCTTCTAGTTTTAGAAAGAATCATTTTAATGACCCTCATCTGAATTATCAGAATTCACATGTTAATTGATTTTGATTTTTCTGTTTTAGAATATAGGCCAGTTCCTTAATATAACTTAGACATTTTTCTGTATCTACAGGAAATGGACTGAAACAGACAAGGACCCAATACTCACTGAGTATGTAATACAGTCAGCAAGACCACTATTTATTATAGTGAGTTTTTTTTTTTTTCAAAATTATAGTTCGAGTAATGGCACCAAGAAGTAAATATTCAGTATACTGGGAAAAGCTCTCTCTCTCTCTCTCTCTCTCTCTCTCTCTCTCTCTCTCTCTCTCATGTGTGTGTGTGTGCAAAGAGAGGAGAAATAGTTTAAATAGTAATTCTCACTAAATATAGTTACCTGGTATTGAAAGGAATTTATCCAATTTGCATTAAATTTGATGTACAATACAAAAGTTATGAGATAATGGTTTATAGTTCTCCTAAGAGCTTTCACTCCCCTTCCCTATATCGATATGTTGAATACTCTTAATAGAGAACATTAAAAAATCTGGTATAGAAAAGAGTTCTGTTTTTCCTATTTTCTCCTCAATTAATGATTAGTAAAGGAACTCATTCTTATCATTTTTGTAAATTCTGATTATGCTTTCTATCTCTTGTGTCATGTTTTTTTAAAAAATCATAATATCTGAATGGACAAAGAATGTACACAGCATTAAGGGTCAAGGAAGGTGGATACAAGAGCTATAACACTCTCTTCATTTTAACATGAAGTCAGAAGGATGGCTACTCAATTTTCTGCTTGATTCAGATTTTGTTTCTGATCCAAGGATTAGAGAAAGGGGGAAGAAATAAAGGTCTTTCTATCTACTTTTTGGCAGCAGGCAGACCAGCAGCTTCTCACTGACTGTGTATTTAATCCACTCCCTTTGGCCTTGTCGTTAATGGAAATTCCTCTGGTACTCTGACAATCAGTTGACAGTGAGTCCCAGTTCAGTGTTGTTCGATTTCATTTTCTTTAGTGTCTCCCTAACTACTTTTGTGAAAAGGTGAATGAGGCTGTTCCAAGGGTTTCTATCTAGATGACATTTTAAACTAAAAATTAAAGTATAGGTTTTTGAGTTTCTAATATGTCTGTGCTTTCTCTATAAGAAATAATTAGGTCTACTCCAAAACAGATGTGCTGCACACTGACCACACAGCAAAGGCTAGGGAAGTAAAGCAAAATAAGTAAGAACTGCAGGTTGCTAAATTTATACTGTGGTCTCTATTACTCTTTGCTTTTTTAACGTGTGTATGATTTCAAAGCTTTTGTCATGCATTCCTCAAGCGAGTGATGATACTAAGAAAGTGTAAATGTCATTAAGTAAAAGAGAAGTTGCTTGAAATCTTCAGTTTTGTCATAATTCAAAAACATATATACAGTAGGGAAGCAATCAGATATTTTGCACTAAATTTTAAAAACCTTTCATGTTGTTTAACCTACTTAGAAAACCCTTTTATTGGACAGTTTTTATTTGGTCAATTGCAGAATTAATATCATTTTGCAGTTATGACTTAATAAATTAGAGTCTGACTCTCAGCCTCCTTTTTAACATGGACTCAAATTGCTGAGAACCCGTTCTTTCAGATTTCTCTCAGAAATGTACTTTCAAGGAAGGGCCTTCCTTCATTCTTTATTGAAACATTATCTCCAGCATGAAATGAGAAAGGAAAAAAGCAGAACTGTCTTATCAGAGGATCTTATCCTATGCGACCCATATGAATTTAGAAACACACACACACACACACACACACACACAGAAATAGATGTTATCAATTTTTCTCACTGCTTCCAATGACATAATCATTGTTTTCAGTATTTTGATGCTTTGCTATATAAAACCATGCATATACATATTTATGCATGATCCTGTGTGAAAGAGATAAGAGTCCTAAGTTATTAACATCCTATGTCAAGGTTACAAGAGAATATGGCACAGAGACCTTCTTTACTATATAAGCAATCTTTAAAATTTTTAAATATTTAAAACATTTTGGAATCCAGATTAGATAACAGATGCCTGTCCAGGGTATGTCCTATTGTAAAAGTCATTACTATATTCAGTAGATATTAAGGAATAAATAACTGTATCCTACACAAAAGAGCAGCTTTACTGATAAACATTTATCTTCATTTTCTTATGTATATATGAGTTTATTCTACAGTTGGATGAATCTTTTCTTAGTATAATGAATAATCAAGGAGACAAATACTCCATGGAGAAGATTAGTGCATCATAAGATAAAATTAAGAGAAAGAAGTGATGAAATATTGATATGAAAAGAAAAAATTGAATTAACGCAAAAATAATTTCTAGTTTGAGATTTATAGGGCTTGTGAATAACGTCATCATTGCTAGAAGTTCATATGTGTAACTGATTGACTGTCTGGAAGACTGTTTCCTTGTGGTCATCTACCTCCTCTGGCTCCTACATCTTTATGCCTCCTCTTTAGCAATATTCTCTGAGCCTTCAAAGGCAGAAAATTGAAATAGGTGTCCTACTCAGGAATAAACACTCTGTGGCTTCTTGTTCTCTGCACATTGGCCAATTGTGAGTTTCTGTATTAATCACTATCTTCCCAGCATAGACATAGGCAAGTGGGTAAGAAATCCCAACACGTTTTAAGGAACTTTTGACAACTGATGGCTTCTGGAATGGGGAGAGACAGTATCTTACAAGGAGGGACTCTTGGCCCAATGTATGAACCCACACTGAAGGACATTTGGAGACACAAATCACTATAGGCTGTGTTATATCTATAAGAGAGTTCATTAAGTTGTTCAGGGGGCAGTACAGGGATAGGGAGTTGATCTAAATATCATTAAACTATAGTCTATAAAAATTGCAAAAATGCCCCCTCAAATAAAATGAAAATAATAACAATAATATTTATAATAATTTCTAAAGATCAACAATAAATTTTCAATATCAAAATAAAAGGATTAAGGAAACATATGGAAGAAAATCATATGCCAGTAAATTTTGTAAAATAGTTAAAATGTCAATTCAAATAAAATATTCTGAAAATTTAGTAAGGAAGAGTGAAAAAAAGCATCTTTAAAAACAAAATCTTTGAATTTGATGTAAAATTTCTAGCTAAGCATTTTAAAATTTTTAGAAATATTTTCAGCAAATGTTAACGTAACAGAAAATTCCTAGTACTTTTTTTGTAATCATAAAGAAGAGCATATACCTAGTTCAAATTTTGTGAGATCAAATAACATTTGAATTAAAATGACTTCTAAATTAAGGCATTTGAAATCAAAAAATGAGAAAACTAATATTTGATGACTTTATACATATGTACACAAGGAATACTTAGGCAGATTATTAAGGCAAAAATAATTTCCAATACCTACAAGTAGCTGTTCATCAGACAAAATGTCAGTGTAACACAAAATATCAGATTATTAAAAAGTTACTATAATCATGTGAAGGATTTCAGAAACAAATTTGTATCAGCACTCATGAACGACATTAATTCCTTATTTACTAGGGACAAATGCTTAGTAATAGAAGGACTCTTCACACATGTAATTTTCAAAGATAAATTTTTTTAAATCATAGTAATGTTAGGAACAAGGAAGGCTGAGCACAATTACTCTCATTACTGACTAAATTACTGATATGGAGAATATATGAAATCAATAAAAGTCAGTGAAATAAATTAATTTTAAAGCTACTGTTTTAAAGATGATATGATTGCCAACATATAGAATTTAATGAAGTTGAGAAGCACCAAGAATTAATCAGAAATTTCAGCAAGGTTGCCAAAAACAAGAACAAGATCCAGAAATCAATACCACATATACACAAACAACAGCTGATTCTAAAATGCAATAATAAAAATGCTCTTCTTCAATAATAGCAAAAGTTGTAAGTTATCAGATAATGAATTTAATAAAAGGCATCTAAGTCATTTTGAGGAAAATTACTGAGAGATATAAAAAGATTCCCAAATAAACCAAGAAATGTAACCCTTTCAGTGAAAATGTTACATTTTATTGATTTTATCATCTGGTCTGTAATTGACATAAACTTAATAATAAGCTAAATTGTCAAGTGAAATTTAACAAGATAATATGAGGAAATGGCTAATAATATTAAACTGGTAAGGAAAACAATATACAAAAATATAATGAATCTGGTAATTTGCTAAGTTTGCTCCAAGAATGACTTTATACATTAAAAAGTACAGAGGCCACAGATCTCAAAAGGATACTGAGAAGCCAGAATGTGTCGATTATATGGCGAAACTTAGCATGCAAGAGGAATCATTAAAAAATCAATAGGGAAATTATGCATTTCCAAAAATCATTGTGGGGTAATTGACTATTGCTGTAGTCATATATTATAGCATTCCACTTTTTAAGTGAGCTTTCCATTATTGTGACAGCTGAGATAAATCAACTTATTAGGAACAAAGACACACCTGGCCATCTCCCAGTGTAAAATGCATGTAAGTCCAACCCATGAAGATCCAAAATAACAATTCTATCAGCACTACTCAAAAGCCCAAATCCAAAGCTTCCTGAGACCCATGGTGTGAGCTTGTGTGAATGTATAAATGATGTAATCTACAATGACATCAGGTGCATATTCCCCCTCCAAAAGGTAGGAATAGGAAAATAGAAAAAAACTGGAATATTATCAAAGCTAGGCCATCTGCCAGGAAAACAAAAATCAAATGTTCCAACTCCAGGTCTCCTATTTAGGGCACAGTTGTATGTTGTTGACTCCCAAGTGCTCATCCATCCCTTTTCCTGTCCCTTTTATGACTGCAGCATACATGGTCTACCCCTTTAATAGGTTTCACATGCTATTTGAACCTTCATCAGCAGCTACTTCTGTTCCCTGTCATCACTCATTTCTGTGAGCTCTGTTTTATAGCTGCACTTTTCTTTATAAATAATTAGTCTGGGGGCTGGAGAGAAGGCTCAGCATTTAAGAACATTGGTTGTTCTTGCAGAAGATCTGGGTTTAATCCAAGCACCCACATGGCAACTAACAACTGTCTGTAACTCCAGTCCTAGGGGATCTGACAGCCACTTCTGACCATCACAGGCATTGCACGACACGGGTGCACTTACCTACATGCAGGGAATATGCATATAAACATAAAATAATAATAAATAAAATTTTAAAACATAATAATTAGTTTGATTCATAGTTCTAGAAATTTCAGTGTATGTATATGTAGACCCATCGATTTTTAGACCACTGAGTGGAATGGACGTCAGCATGTCTCACCTGGAGTGTGTGACAGAGTGCAGGTATTCACCTTGTGATTGGTAAGTAAAATGTAGAGAAAAGTCAGACAACAGGGGAAAGCCTCACCACTAAAATGAATGAAATAGAAAACAGAATATCAACATGAAAGGAAAAAGTTGAAAAACTGGACCACTAAAACAGAGAGTATGAAAAAAAAAAAAAAAAAAAAAACCACGGGAATAGAAAATGCAAGAGATGTGGGACATCATGAAAAGATCAAATCTACATATCATAAGCATAGAGGAAAGAGAACAATTTCAGGTTAAAGGTATTATCCAGATCTTAAACAGGATTATAGAAGAGAATTTCCTAAAATTAAGGAAAGACATCTCCATATAAATACAGGAAGCACATAGAACACCAGATAGACAAGATCAGACAAGAAACTCCCCATGATGTATTATAGTAAAAACACTAAATATACATAAGAAAGAGAGAATACTGAAAGCAGCAAAAGAAAAACAAAAGGTCATGTATAAAGGAAAGCCCATCAGAATTACAGCTGACTTATCAATGCAAACTGAAAACCAGAAGAGCATGGACAAAAGTAGTTCCAGTTCTACATGACAATAGATGTCAGCCCAGAATACTTTACCCAGCAAAAATGTCTATTATAGTTGAGGGGAACAGAAAAATCTTACATGAAATGAAAATAAATAAAGTTATAATTGAGGAAATGCAAAATTAGGCAAAGAATAAAACAGCAATCAAAATGATGGCAACCAATACACGTCTTTCAATAATAACCTTAAATATCAATCGACTGAACTCCCCAGTCAAAAAACACAGGCTCACTGAATGGATTAAGAAACAAAATCCATCTCTTTGCTGTCTGTATGAAAACCATCTCACATTCAAGGACAGAAACTACCTTAAGTTGAAAGAATGGAAAAGAGTATTCCAAGTAAATGGCACTAAGAAACAAGCAGGGATTGTAATTCTAATAACTGAAAGTTTTTCAAACTATAACTAGTCAGAAGACATAAGGAGGATTACTTCATTCTGATCAAAGGAACAGTGAACCAAGATGATATTAAAGTCCTTAACATCTATGTACCAAATTCTGGTGCACCCAAATTCATAAAACAACAGTACAGGACTTGAAGACACAGGTTTATCACAACCCAGTAATAGTAGGGGACTTCAATACCCCACTGTCTCCATTAGACAGGTCAACTTGGGCAAAGAATAAACAGATAGATGTCTGAATTAATTGATACCATACATCAAATGGACCTAACAGACATCTTTCAAATATTACACCCAAGCACAAAAGAATCACTTTTTACTCAGCACCCCATGGAACTTTTTCAAAAATTGACCACATACTGACCACAAAACAAACCTCAACAAATAAAAAAAAATTGAGATAATTCCATGCATTCTATCAGATCACAATGCAATAAAGCTTGAAATAAACACTGGACAAAGCCCTAGTTACTACTTGAAAAAAGGAGATTAAACAACACACTCCTAATCAATGAGTGGGTCAAATGAGAAACTAAGAAAGAAAGAAAAGAATTCCTGGAATTTAACGAAAAGGACCACAGAACACAACACAACCTCTAGGACACTTTAAAAACAGTCCTAAGAGGGAAGTTTGTAGCTCTAAGTGCCTACATTAAAAAATTAGAAAAAGCCCAAATAAATGACCTACCCCTGCAGCTCAGGATGCTGGAAAGGCAAGAACAAATGAAACCCAAATCCTGCAGAAGAGAAGAAATACAAAAATCAGAGCAGAAATTAATGAAATAGAAACAAAGAAAACAGTTCGAAGAATCAACGAATCTAAGAGGCGGTTCATTGGGAAGCTAAACAAGATAGACAGACCCCTAGAACAGTTAACCAAAGGAAAGAAAGAACAAATCCAAATTAACAAAATCAGAGATGAAGGGGAAAGATCACAACAGACACCCAAAAAATCCAGACTTTCATAAGGGATTATTTTAAAAACCTATACTCTACTAAATTTGAAAATCTAAAATAAATGGATAAATATCTAAAATCATGAGAACCACCAAAGTTAAACCAAAGGGGAAGAGATCAACAATTTAAACAGACCCATAACATATAAGGAAACCAAAACAGTAATAAAAAGACTCCCAACTAAAAAAGCCCATGCCCCACTGAATTTACAGCAGAATTCTACCAGACATTTAAAGAAGACCTCTGACCAATACTTCTTAAATTATTCAATATGATAGAAACACAGGGAGAACTCCCAAATTCTTTCTATGAAGTCAGCATCACTCTAATAGCCAAACTAGGTAAAGACACAACCAAAAAAGAAAACTATAGACCCATATCCTTAATGAACATAGATGAAAAAATTCTCAAGAAAATATTTGCAAACTGTATATAGACACAAATCAAAAAGATCATCCACCATGATCAAGTAGGCTTTATTCCAGAGATGCAGGGATGGTTAAATATATGCAAGCCAATAAAGATCATTAATCATATAGACTCAAAGACAAAGACACATCATCATCCCAATAAATGCAGAAGACTTTTGATAAAATTTAGCATGCATTTATGTTCAAAGTCCTAGAGAGAAGTGGGCTAGAGGGAACATGCCTCAATATAATTAAAGCTATATACAACAAACCCACAGCCAACGTCATTCTAAACAGAGAAAAACTGGAAACATTATCATTAAAATCAGGAACCAGACAAGGATGTCCACTATCTCCACTACTTTACAACACAGTGCTTGAAACGCTTGGTAGAGCAATAAGACAGGAGGAGGAAATTAAAGGAGTACTAATTGGAAAAGAAGAGGTCAAACTATCAATTTTTGCAGATGATATTATACTATACCTAAGAGATCCCAAAAGTTCAACCACAAAACTCCTAGAATTGATCAACACCTTCAGTATAGTTGCAGGTTATAAAAACAATCTACAAAGATCAGTAGCCTTTCTATATACCAATAACAAGTAATTAGAGAAAGAATACAGAGAAAGGCTCCCAATCACAATTACTTCAAAAATAAAAATAATAAATAAATAAATAAATAAATAACTCTAAAATATCTTGGAATAAATCTTACCAAAGACACCAAAGATCACTACAATGAAAATTTTAAATAGTTACAGAAAGAGATTGAGGAAGACACCAGGAGATGAAAGGACCTCCCATGCTCATGGATAGGAAGATTTACTATTGTGAAAATAACCATCCTACCAAAAGCAATACATAGATTCAGGTGCAATGCCAATCAAAATCCCCATGACATACTTCACAGAATTAGAAAAAAAAAAAAAAACAATCCTTAAATTCATATAGAAGCACAAAAGACCCCAGAAAGCCAAAGCATCCCAGAGCACAAAGAGGAGCATTGGGGGGAATGCTATACCAGATCTCAAAGTATTCTACAGAGCTTCAGTCATAAAAAAATGGTACTGACACAAAAATATACACATAGATCAATAGAACATCACTAAAAAGTAAAATAAGATGAAATAATGAAATTTCCAGGTAAATGGATGGATCTAGGAACTGTTATACTAAGTAACACAGATTCAGAAAAATAAAAGATGTATGTCTTCCCTCATTTGCGGATCCTAGCACCAAATCCTTTGAAATTCCATGTCCCCTTAAAAAGATGATACTCTCAGAAGTCACTTCTGCGTGAAATAACTACCATCATCATGACTTCAACAGTGTCTGATTATTAAACATCGTCACAAGTGGGCTTGTTGTCGGTTGTGCTCCTTCATTAAAGAAGAGGCAAGCAGGGTCACTGGACCCTCACCAGAGTATCCAGCCACTCTTCCCAGCCAACTATATGTAATTTGGCCCTAATCACACACGGTTTCCTGGATTTGGAGAGGGCTAAATTGTACAATCTGGGGAAGGCTAGGAAGAGAAGGCTTGACCCATGCTGGTTAAAGGTTTCCCAGTGTGCACACCCTCAGGTCATTCATACAGTTCAGCAACCCCTCAGTTATCTTGAAGCCTTTGAGAGGGAACTGACACTGATTCTAACCACTCCAACAATATCAAAATGCCTGAATGCAAATACTGAATCCATCACTCCCAAGTCCACCCTTGGCAGATGAAAGAAAAATGAGAAGGAACCCATTAGAGGGATACTATTACGAACTCTCATCAAGGAATTCCAATGGACTCTCAAATGAACAAATGAAATTTGCCCTGTTCTGACTTTTTTCTAATTCCCTGTATGGAACTTGTAATGCTAATTACTCTTGCCTTTACATCTCCTTCACATCTCCTATTCACCAGTTAAGGACTTACTTTTTTCCCTACAGATAATAGTTATGAAATTTGGAAGTCTTTTAGATAGACCCACTGAAGGGGTACTCCAACTGCCTCACCCTCTGTCCCTGTTCAGCATGGAAGAAGCCGGAGTGGTCTGCATCCCAATTCCCTACCCACAAGCTTGGTAACCTCATCAGAGGATGGTGTGATAAGAATAGGAGGTAGGAAATGGCTAGGCAGTTAGTGTAAAATGACTCCAAAGATAAGTAGCCAGTTTCTTGGCTAAAAGCACAATGTCCTTGGTCCTCTTAGTAATATACTCTGTTCCAAAGGCCAAAAATGTCAAAAGTATTTGGGAACTCTTATCTAGTCCTTAAAAGATTTTAGGGCTACCTCTTCAGAGGAGGGAATGTTAGAGTAGCAAATTTAAAACAAAAGGAAGAAGAATACATGAAGTTATCAGAAAAAAATGATGGGGACATATGGGAGGAGTTGGAGGGAAGGGAATGGGTATGATTTGATCAAAACGGCTTATATGCTTAAGTCTCTGTATTAAATTCTCAATAAATTACTTTAAAAAAGAATCATTAGTACTAATGATAATCATTAACAATAAAAATTTCTGACCCAGAAAGTGACTTCAAAATTATAGTCTCAGTGGTATTTCCATCATCTTACATGGAAATCTTACCTCTCTGTCATGGTACTAAGGGGTGAGAATCAGAAAGAAATTCTACCCAAAACAAATTTTGGGCAATGCCTTCCCTGAGAACTTTCTAAGGGAGGAAGTTCTCTGCTCCCTGACAGGCAGTGACCTTGTCTGTATCTCATCCTCTGAAAGTTGAAGCCACACAGGGGAGCAGCCAAAGTAGCTGTGAAGAATGAGCAAGAAGGAAATACCCAAAGAGGAACAGAAACTTCTCCTCTGCACAGCAACAGACACAGCATAGAACCAAGGGACCAAAAATTGTATGAAAGAAAACTACTGGGTGCCTAAGTCTAAATCCCACTACTTAGGATGGTAAGCATAGGGAAGAGAAGCAAATATCTACCTACATTCAAGAAGGCCCAGCCTGTGATCCTATACCAAAGGCTTGACCTTCAGTTACATATGTATGTGTGTGTGTGTGTGTGTGTGTGTGTGTGTGTGTGCGTGAAAAAGAATAGGAGAAATCTGGGAAATATCCAAATTTGAAATCACAATATATTTTCCTTAGTAGGCATTGATTTTGCCTAAAATAATATTGGGATATCCCATAATTCAGCAAAGGTTAATAAGCATGGATATTCTCATTCGCTGCTTGAAGACCTGAACATAGCACCTGGGGAACAAATTTCCTGTTAACAAACTCAGCACTGATAACTGGATTTGTTCACAGAAAATTGATATTGTGACTTATCAATAATGTGCTTCACTATAATTCCTCTACATTTTCACTTGGATTGTGTTGTATATATTGGAAGAAAAAACATCAACAATAAGTTTAGCAAGAGAATAGCTACATGACTGTATGTATATGCACAAATATAACACATATGCAAATATTTTTTCCTTTGCAACTAGGTACATAAAACCAAGTGAATCACATCATTGTGTACTGCAATAAGCATCACAGAGACTGAGTTTTATACTGTGGTTTATTCTGGTCTGCACTTTTAAAACCAATGGTTTCAATCCTTGCAAATGACTTTTGATTATGATTATTGCACTTTTTTTAGCTGTATATACCAGGGGTGATATGTATATGTGACCAGGAGAGTACTATAGAAGAAATTCTGTTAGGTCTTTATTGTAAGTATACAAGACAACAATGCTTCAATTTTGTGTGCTCACTTCTCTCCAATTTTAATTGCAGTGGATATAGCCAGTTGCCAAGTTTTAGAGTATTCATGCAACCCTTGGGGAAATTCACTTAGCAAGTAGTTGAGGTTATCAGCTGATAGTCATGAAATATCCAGGCCACCACAGGTAAGTCTTTGGATACCTGTACCACCTGTTCTGGAGTTTCATTTCATCCTTTAGAGAAAACCTGACACAGAGCCACCTAACTAAGCCTTTCTTGGGTCTCAAAACCTTAGAAATTCTATAAAGTAGTAAATATTTCCTGTATTAAGTTTCAAAGGATTGTGATATTTTTTAGTAATGTTCTATCATTGTTACTTTCCTTGTCAAATCAGGCTGTCAACCTATTATGCCTGCACAGTTTAGACATGAGTCCCCAGAGTCCTCCATTCAGTGATGTTGGAATATTGGAGCCATTTAGTGGTGAGGTCTGTAGGAGTATTATTGGACATGAGTGTGATGAATTTGAAGGGAATTTGCTCCTCTGCAGAAATCAGTTAATTCTTGAGATTGTGTTGGTTCAAAGCCAAGACCATCTCATTTCTTAGATGTTCTGAATACAGCTAAATTATTCTTTTTCTAATGCAGACTTTGGCACTCTCACAAGAGGCTGAAGACATAGGGCTTCTTGATCTTGAACTTGTAACCTTTAAAATGATTTGAGCTAATATACCAATTGCTTTGTTAAGTACCAGTGTCAATGATTCTGTTGCGGCAATAACAAAAAGTATCTGATAGCTGTGGCATTTTTTGTATTTTTTACTATTTTATTTTTTAAACTTTATTGAATTCTGTCACATTTATACCCCCTTCCCCATCATCTCCTGCCTATAGGCCCCCTTAGAATTTCATACATTCTGTCATTTATGCTAAGGCCTATCAGGTCAAGTTAGTATCCCCTAATAATAAGTGTTCGTTCATTCACTAGAGTCTAGTCAATCTATCTAGAGTCACAACCTTAAAGAAGATCAGCTCTTCCTCACCCAGCAATAATCAGCTGCCCAATAGTTCTTTGGCTAAGACTGAGGCCTGCTGTCCATTTCCCCAGTTTTGTGCTTGATCTGTCTGCTTACTTTTGCATGGATCTTGTGCATGCTGTCACTATTGCTGTAAGTTGATATGTGCAAGGTCCAGTAATCTGTAAGTCTCTGTATCCATGTGGTCATGCACCTCCTCCCATGGCACTTAACAATCTTTCCTCCTCCTTTTCGGCAATGGTTCACGAACCCTGGGTGGGTGAAGTTTAATAAGGGTATTCTGTCCAAAGACTCACATTCCGTAGACTCTTATTCTCTATGCTTTGTCCTGTGGCCCTTTATGTTCATCACCCTCTGCTGCTTGAGGGAGTTTCATTGATGAGAGTTGAACGATGCATTAGTATTCTCTCTACACCTTGTGCCACTGGGTTCCGTAAACCTTACGTGTAGAGGTTCCATTGTAGATGTGTCACTTAGGGTTGGGCATTTCACAGACTGTTTTTGTTAGTATTTTTGGAAGATGACTAATGCTGCTTCTTGAGAATATGCTTTGCCAAAATTCTGTTTGTTATGGATGCTATTCTCTCACTTTTTATGAAAAAAGTTATGAATAATTTTCAGCATACATATCTACTATGCATTTCCTTAAATGCAGAAGTGTATTTTGTTAAAAGTCCCCCTTTTAAAAAATTTTTGGTCTTTTTGAGACAGGGTCTCCTTGTAGCCCCAGCTGTCCTGGGACTCACTATGTAGACCAGGCTGGCCTTGAACTCACAGAGATCCGCCTGCCTCTGCCTTCTGAGTGCTGGGATCAAAGGCGAGTGCCACCACGCCCAGCAAAAGTCCCCATTTTAATTCACCTTCCTACATATCCACTTAGAACTGTGAGAAAATTTTTTAAAGGTTTATGGGCTGAAAGGGATAGCTGGCTGTAGAGTCTATATTTTTGTTATTATTAAAGCAAGCTTTACTGATTCCAATGTCTGCTATTGGAATAATAATTTGCTTCACTTTCTCTTTTAAGTTATGTTGACAGAGAACATTCAAAATATTTTAAAAGTTTAAATTGCCTTATGTCTACTGCTTTAAGTATTCAACCCTCCTCCCAAATCAGGAAAATTCAGGTGAAGGGATCCAGTGACCAGATGATACTGTCAAAAACACATCTCCCCCTTCTTGTCTCAACATGATCCTGCATAGTGATAATTGTCATGGAAGTATTCTTTCAATAAGATATTTATTTTTTTTTTTTTTTTTTACTTTCTGTTTAACCATCGAAAACTAAATCTGAATCTCTTTAGAACTTAATAAAAATGATTCTAAAGCTGGAGCAAAGGCTCAACAACACTTAAGACCATGCACTGCTCTTTGAGAGGATCAGAGAGGATATGAGTTCAATCCAAGCACCTACTATAAATGTCTTACAAAGGACAGTGTTTCCAGCTCAAAATGATCTGGCAACCCTCTTCTGGCCTCCACATGCACCTGTACCTATGTGCACATATGCCCTCCATGCACACCTGTACATATATGTGCACATATGCCCTTCATGTGCTCCTGTACCTTTGTGCACATATTTTTCCACTCCCAACCACCCACACACATAATTAAAAATAAATATTTTAAAAAATCAGATGCCATTTTGTATATGTACTCTTATGTTTTACTTTGCTATAATTGCTTAATAATGTCTCTTTAGATAGGAAAGTTGACAATTCACACAATCTTGTAAAGAATAATTTATGCATATAAAGTCATTTTATACATGTATGGTAAATAAAATATATGTTTAAAATATAGTTTCCTTCAAATAGTATTTTCATATGTTACGTAGTACTGCTAACTCTTTCTAGGGGATGTGCCAGTGTAAAATTTTATGTCAGAAAAACATTTGAGATTACTATTTTCTCATTATTCCCACTTCCAAAGTGTAACTTCAAACTGTTTTTATAGGTGTGTGTGTTTTTTTTTGTGTGTGTGTGTGTGTGTGTGTGTGTGTGTGTGTGTGTGTGTGTATCAGTAAGATAACTGATTCACTCCTTAATTAGATGTTTGTAGTCTATGGATTTTTGTATTATTTTAGTTTGTTTTTTTTGCTCTGTAAACTGCAACAGGGGCAGAAAGATGGAAAAGCGAGGAAGAGGTGCACAACCAAATGAAAATAGAAACTGACAGGCTCCTGGGACCTTACTCATATGAACCTACAGCAATGGTGTCAGCATGCAAAGAACCTGGCAATCTCAACTAGACGAAAACCCAGTACAGGAATGTGGAAATGGGCAGGAGGCTCCAAACTAGCTGAAGAACTATCAGACAGCTGATTATTGCTGGGTGAGGAAGAGCTAATCTTAAACGGAGGGACTCTAGATAGGACCCCAGTATATGAACTTGAACTGAGGGATGTCTGGGAAATGAATTTGACACAATAGGCCTTAACACAAAAAACAGAATGTATTAATTCCAGTGTGTGGGGGGTGCTATGCAAGGTTGCCAACGGGGAAGGAGTTTTAAAGATGATTAAGTTTTTCTGTAAGAAAGACACAAAAATTCACTTAAAAAATTCCAAAAATCCTCCAAAACTTGGACTTAGAAATCTCTTGCCAAGGAAGTGTTTAAGAAAGAGAAAGCAGATTTCTTTGCGATGGTTTGTATTTGGAACATGTATCTATATTATCTTAACTTTCAGCCTGAGTTAATCATCATGATAATGGATTGTAAAAATGTGCCCCTTATATTGACTTTTTCTCCATTCTGAATGGCATAGGGTAGAGGATCCACCCTGCTGGTTCTCATGTTGGAACATGCTCTCTTCTGGTTGGCTTGGGTGTGTGGGGAAGCAGTCATTTTGGGGTCATCTCTCACTGTATTCCAGCTTGCCATTTGCCTTGCATGGAGCTCACTGTATCCTTGTTTTTTATAGTGTATGTATTCACTTCTGTTTCTTCTTTACTTTTTAAAATTTTATTTTTAGTTTTTGGAGGAATTTACACATTATCCTATGCCATTACAAAAATGAGTATATCAAAGAATATCTTCATGTAAATGAGTTGATATTGAAATATCAAACTTTAAATTCTTTTTCTACAGAATACTGTATTTTTCATTACACTTTAATATTACAGTGGTATGTTAAAATTAATTTTTTGATATTTTTATTTCTTGTATTTTTATTTTTCTTCCTTTGAAAATTAGAAAACTATTATTATTGATTCAAAATTTCATGCAATACATTTTTATTATGTTCATAATCCCATTCTCATCTGCCTTTCACCCCACACTTCATGTCCTCTATTCTTTTTCTCTTTTAAAAGCCTATCCAGTTTGAATTGTATTCCCCAAGTGCTTTTTGGTATGGATTTATCTTTTGAAGCCTGATCAAACTACCAGATGTCACACCCTTAAAGAAAAACTGGCACTCCTTCCAGCAGCCATCATTTACCAGGATCCTCAACCAGGAATGAGACTTCTTGCCTACTACATGGCTTTTTGTTTTGTTTTGTATGTTTTTTCCTGGCTTGGCCTTGCACAGGTCTTGTGCTTGCTGTGAAAAGCACTGTGGGTTCATGTGTACAATTGCCTGAAGTGTCCAGATGACATGGTTTCTTTGTATTCACCTGCCACATCTGGCATTTGCAACCTTTCTGCCCCCTCTTCCTCAGTGATGCCTAACATGGGCAGAAGAGGTTTTGATATGGTTGTCCCATTTAGGGATGAACACTGTCTTATTCTTTGAACATTGACTAGTTGTGCATCATCTGACACAAGAAATATCTATGGTGAGAAGTGAGAGATTCACTAATCTATGTGTATAACCATAAATCATTAGGATCCAGCTTAACGCTATGCTTATTTAGCAAAATAATAGGTGTAGGTTTTTGCCTATGTCCTGTGATCTCTCTAGCTAAAGGTTCTTGGTTCTGAAAACAGTGTCCAGTATGAACTCCATCTTGCAAAGCAGGCCATAAATCCCATCGGATAGTGATTGGATGCTCCCAGAGCATTCATGCCGCTATTGCACCTGTGGGTATATCTACCAGGCTAGTAGTTATTGCAACTCAGGAGTTTCACAACTAGGTAAGGCTGATAACTCATTTATTTTCTAGTTGTCTATATAGCTATTTCTAGTACAATGAAAGCTAGGAGTAGAGATAATCTTTGAAGTCAGTACCAGCTTAATTTGTCCTTGTCTGTTGTATGACTCACATATATAATGTGGCAATAGGATTATTTTCATCAGGTTGTGGTGAGTAATCGAGAACAATGGATATCTAGTACTGTTTGTGGCTGTATGGGAACCCCTGGTCAACAATCCAGATAATGGGAGCCCAGTCTTGACATTGAGCTCTTATTTGCTAGCCTGTGATTTCTGGTAGAGGCATTGAACCCAAGCTACAGACTAATGCCACTTAATCTCTGCTTTCTTATTTTTTGTGACAAGTTCCCCCTGTAGCCCTTTAATATTAGCTATCCCTCCCCACACTCCCTTCTCTGTACACTGTCCTTCCATTCCTCATGCATTTAACTCTTCCTTCTCCATTATGCCCCTTTTCCCCTTTATATCATTGTATTCTATCCTCGCTACCATGACGTAGTCCCCCATTGACTCTTACTAGACTCCTGAACTCTGTTGATTTTCAAATTGAGACACACATATGTAAGGATTCAAAGCAGACATGAATTTATGAAAGAGCCATTGGAACATATTTCTTTGTGAGTCAGAGTTACCTAACAGGGTGATTTATTCTAGTTCTGTCTATTAATAATTGAATTTCATAATTCATTTTTCTTAACACCTGAAAAATATTCCATTGTGTAAATGTATCATACATTCATTATCCTTTGTAAGTTCATGAACTTGTAGGTTACTTCACTTCCTGGTATTGGGAATTGAGTGGCAATAAACATGGTCAAACAGACATTTCTCTGTTAGGATCTAAAGTGTTGGTTATACATGCCAGTAGTGTGTTGGCTGGATCAATTGAAATATCTATTTTTAATCTTTTCTGAGGAACCTCCATACTGATTTCCATAGTGGATGCACCATTTTGCACTTCCATGAGCAGTGAATAAGTGTTCCTCTTTCCAAAAATTGTCTTCAGAATTTATCATGTTTTTTTCTCAAAGTAGTTTTACTTTGCATTTCACTGATGACTAAAAATTTTGAACATTTTAAAAATAGCTCTGAGTTATTTGTGTCTCATCTTTCTGTGAACACTGCAATAATTTTTTATTGGATTATGTTTTTGATATTTAGTTTATTGTTTTCTTTGTGTGGTCTAGGTGCTAACACTCTGCAACATGTATAGCTGGAAAAGATTTTTCCCACTCTGTACAATGTACCTTCACTAGAATGCTGGTGTATTTTGCTCTGCAGAAGCATTTTATTTCCATGAAATTTCATTTTCCAATTGTGGATCTTAATGTCTTTGCTCTCAGGGTCTTGTTCATAATTTCCTTCCTTTAGCTATTAGTTACAGAGTATTGTAGACTATCTCCTCTATCAGATTCAGGGTATCTGATTTTATGTTGTGCTCCTTGATCCATTTAGTGCTGATTTTTAAAAATATTTTATTTAATTTCTTTTTTATGTGTATGGTGTATTGCCTGCATGTATGTAAGAGTACCTGTATCATGCAATACCAGTGGAGGTCAGAAGTGTCACTACAACTGAAGACAGTCCTTCGGAAATGGCCTCTCTCAGTGCCAAAGCTAAGTTTTTTTTTTTTTTCTTAATCCCTTCATGCTTTTAAAATCAGTACTGTGTAATAGACCTTTACATATTGCCAGGTACTGCTTCCATTTTGAAATGGAACTTTGTGTCTCTTTAAACCACAGCTTCTTGGTCTTGACCCTTAGGAAATACATCTTGGATGATTTTGCCTTGGTCATATTTATATCTTCTTAATCACAGCTAAATTTTCAGTCCCACATAACCAACACAGATTTTCTCAGTAAAGAAAAGGTTTCACTTCATGATTCTGATCTCTCATTAATCACAATTAATTTTTCAGCCCCTGTTGACCTGAAATCAGAGGCTCTTAATTCAAAATATTACACAAATAGCCCTGATAATATTTGTCTCCCTTGAAACTCAAAATCCAAGCTCCTCCCCATCTGCATTTTCTCAGTATTGTCTGGGTTCCCAGAAAACAGTTCACTATGCTCCAAGCACTCAACAACTTTTTCCAGCTCCAAATCCCAAACATTTCCACAATCCTCCCCTAAAAAAATATTATCATGTCCATCGCAGCAATATCCCATTTTCTGGTACCAATTTCTGTCCTAGTTACTTTCATTAGTGTGATCAAACACTGACCAAAACCAAATTCGGGGAGAAGGGGTTTGTTTCACTTTACAGCTTAAAGTCCATCATGTAGAGGAGCCAAAGTCAGGAACTCAAGGCAGACACCTAGAGGCATGGACTGAAGCAGAAATCATGGAAGGATTCAGCTGACTAGCTTATACCTCTGGTCTGTACTAGGCTAGGCTACCTTCATAGGGTTGGCTCATCCACAATGGCCTGGCCCTCCTATATCTCTCAACAATAAAGAAAATGTCTCAGACCAATTTGCTAAAGGAATTTCCCCATTTGAGGTCCCTTCTTCCACAGGTGTGTCACATCGATTGCTAAAGCTAGCGAGCACACTTGTGTTGGGATTTTCATGAAGAGTGTGGTGAATCTATACAATGCTTTTTTAAGGATAGCCATTTTTTTTCAATTTAATGAGCAAGGAATTCTTTCCATATTCTGTGATCTTCTATTTCTTTCTCCAATGTTTAAAGTTTTTATGATACGAGTCTTAATCTTCCTTGGTCAGATTTATTCAAACAGTTTTTTTTTTTTTTTATTGTTGTTGTTGATGGTGGTATATAGGAGAGCTACCAATTTTTTCATGTTAATTGTGAGTCCTTTTTTTTCTGAGTGTGCTTATCATCAGTAGTAGTTTTCTGGTGAAGTCTTTAGTCTTTTATGTAGAGTCATATGATCTATAAATAAGGATATTTTGACTTCTTCATTTCCAATTATGTTCTCATTTATCTCCTGTAGTTGTTGCATTGTTTCATCTAAAACTTTAAGCACTTCATTGAATAGGAATGGAGAAAGTATACAACCTTATCTTTTTTCTGATTTTTGTGGGTATGTTTGAGGTTTTCTCCATTTAGTATGATGTTGATTTTGGGATTGTTGTACATTGCTTTTGTTATACATTAACAAATACATTATTGCATATTGCATACTGAGATGTGTTGTTTATCTATATATTCTCTTTGATATTATCATGAAGAGATGTTGGGTTTTTGTGAAAGCCTTTTCTGCTTGTACTAAGATGATCTTATGGTACCTTTTCCTGAGTCTCTTTATGTGGTGGCTTATATTTTCTTTTTATCAGCAGAGAACATGGTTTATTGAAGACTAGGTATAGAAGTACACATTCTTCTGCATCTGGGGAAGCGTTAATCATTGGTAAAAGGACTTTTCCCTTTAAGAAATTGCCAAGTGACACCTTTTTTGGATGCATTTTAATGGTGACATACTAGAGTTGAGCAGCCACTGCACATACTTAAAATCAACTTGCTCCAAACCAGAGTGAATATAAGTTGTGTGCAGAGAATGACACAAATGATCAGAGTCAGGGTTGTGCTGACAGTGCCATGCAAACAGCAGTGCTGGAGAAGACCAAGTTAGGATGGGCGACCACATGTCAGACAACAAAAGCTGACTCAAGATAGCAGGTTATATAATGGGGAAGGGAGAAATTAGAGGGACTGTCTCTTTTCTCATAGAACACTACCAAAAAGTAGATCAGTTAAAAGGATGATGGCAGCAAATTTCAATAGATAAATGAGGTTATTTGCGGGGGGGGGGTGGCAGAAGCACTTCAGCCTAGAGGAGAGGGAGGCACAGAATAAAAGTTAACACTTAGTACTTGAAACTCTTGCAAGAGCAATAAGACAAGAGCAGGAAATTAAAGGAGTAATAACTGGAAAAGAAGAGCTCAAATTATCCCTT